>NC_092861.1:128390472-128417890 GCF_032062135.1 Pyxicephalus adspersus
TAGAGCATATTTTGGCCTTCAAAAAAAAATAAGACAGTGTCTTATCATCGGGGAAACAGGGTATAATGTATATTTATATGGGTATATATATGTGGGAAGGTTTGTAATCTGTTTCTCTGTACCAGCCACCTAGACCACCTGGGGTTTCCAAGGAGTTTCAAGGACACTAGAGACGATTGACAAACAGGTGCCAGGAAACTGCTTCAGTTCCCATAATATAGATGATCACCATTAGGGTCTTAAGGGGTAATAAACCAATCAAGCCTAAGCTAGCTGCAGATGGATGGATAGCTGGACAGGTAGGGATGGCCCATCCAGACCATTTTTTAGTGACACCTAAAATTAGACGACTCCAGTCAGTTTCCCAATCGATACCTCAGATGAAGTTACCTTAACTAATCCTAGAGCTCTAATGATTCCTAATGGGAATCACCTGTATAAAACATTGGGAGAATGGGAAAGCCAGACGATAGCCAGAAGCATGGAAGCAAGGGAGAAGTTAGCAAGACGCCGTTCTTAGGGAATCAGGCTCCTGGGGTACCTATTTACATCTTAGCAGGTACCTATAGGAGATTGCAATTGCTGTATTATGTACTGACCATTATTAGATTACAACAGGGGTTTACCTACTAACAACATTATTCTCATTTACTGTATACCTTGTTGAATGAAGTTCCTATCTCTATATCAACCAATATTGCGGTGCATTTTATGTTTCATCTTGTTTTTTAATTAAACTGTTTGAATGACTAGCTAATATTTGTGCATGAACCTTCATTTATTGTATATATATATATGTGCATCGATAGGGTGATATAATATCCATACTGATGCAGATAATATTCATAATCGACAAGCATGTGGTATCATTTTGTGGAGCATTATCCCAAAGAAGGTAAATGGGTTATAATAAATTACTTTTAGCAGTTCCCAGGCACCTAGTGGTTAAAAATGCGAGTCCAGTAAATGGAAACCGAATTGCAACACAACCATCTGTGTGAAGAAACCCTTCCTGTTTTTTTTAATAGCACCAACTGTGTGTGCATTTTCAAACTGTAGTTTGGGGCAGAGCTATCAATCTTTTACCCTCTAGTGTAAAGCTATTTAAATGGTACAGTAGGCAGGACAAACATCCAATGATCTTGTAACAATATTAATAGAAAAGCCTACTTTCTATTTCATTTTTTTTTAAATGTTTGACTGTCCATCTAATTGAGAAAGATGATTGGCCGTTTATTCTCAATGATGTCCAATTACTGATGCTTAATGTGATGACATGAAAAGCAAAGGCCAACTAGAACCACTGTTTCATAGATCACAAAATCAATATATCATCTCAATAATACAAACTGATGCCACTGAAGATTAATAATAATAATAATAACATGGGAGAGTATTATGGGAGATAATAATAAGGGATGTCTACCTTGATGTACTAAATCATTTTAAAAGCTTTTTGGGTTTTACTTGTAATCATAAGGCAGCTTACAAATAAAACAAAAATGTTGTTAGCAAGTTGTTTTCTTCTTTTAAGAACATACTTTTAACTATATGTATAGCCATTTAATGAATCCCTAACAACATATGGATATGCACAAATGTATAGGATAGGGAATATTATGTTTTCTGCTAAAGGGATCTGCATTTTCATACCAGTTATAACCTCAATAAATCATCTGCCAGGTCTTTATTGATTATTGCACTTTGGTGCAATTTACTTCAAACATGAAAATACATAAATGGAACACGTGGTTATTTTAGTAAAATATAAAATAATCACTAGTTTTTCTTTTAACAAATAATGTATCTTTTTCATTACACTCCCTGTTGTGCTTATACTGTTTACTTTAGTCTGTATGATGTTTTGATTGTTAAGTTTATGTATGGTATACCAATTCAAATTGCCTGGAATCTATATTTCACGTTTTTTCAGGTTTAAAATGAGGCTGGTAATTTAAACACAGTTCAAATAAGGTAAAAGATAAGAAAGCTCAACTCTAACTACATTTTTTCTAGTTTAATTTAGGGAAGGGATAAATCCTTTGTCTTGTTAAAAATAATGGTGTAATGGTATATTCTTTTTTACATTTTTTTATCACCTGGACAAATGAGATCAACAGAGAGAGAGAAAGTTTCTTCAAAAATATTGAAAGGGGTTGCGATTTCCTTCCTCATTGCATTGTTTTCTTTGTCTCCACTAGGATGATTTACTCTTTCACCTTTTCATTATGAAACCCATGCACTACACAGAAGGTGAGGAGACATCTCCCAAATTGGGAACACAAAAAACAGTAAACAGTATGCATCCTTTTCCCACTTTTTCTTGAAAAAATAAAATAGCCGAAGTTGGGGTTTAAGTTTTTTTTTTTTGGGAGGCATAATTTTAATTCCTGCAAAAATTATTTGGGCTGGTAAAGTGTATCCAATCCCAGAGACAAATTCTTTTTTTAGATTGTTTTTCCATTATGTTTAACTTACTAGTCCTGGTAGTAATGCACTTTCGGTGCTAGGATGGCAACACTCAGTCCTGAAATATGATAGGACTACAGAACTCTACCCATCTTCCTAAAATACCAATACCAATAGGCTCAAGCCTACGATGTCTAGTGGTAGAAAGTCCAGGACCATTTTCTATGCTTTAAATATTTTAAACAAATAAGTTCTACATGTGCTTAAATGTTGATGTTATGAAGACAAGCATGAAAACAAAAATAACATAAAAAATTAATGATATTGAATAATGATTTGTAAGTATTCCTCAGCCTAGAGACTCCTCTTTCATACGTGCAGTGAACTGCAGCATTGTATTGCATGCCCAACTGCATTCATTACAATTCCCATTTGCATGTATGGGAGCAGTTGGGAACCACTTCTTGCAAGAATTTGACTGTGGTTGTGTTGTAGTAGCATTTCAGCACTGTTTCTGTAAGGCTTTCACGATCCTTTCCAACGACAAGAGACTGAAAGATGCATGAACGAGCGATGTACATACAGTGCTGTTCTGCTCTATGGAGAGGGGAGGGGGGAGAACGATGAAGCGGCACCCCGCAACGCTCTCCCCCCTTTACTTCTATTATCATTGGATGAGCACTGTACACACATCAAATTCTCATCCGATACTAACCCTGAGATGATTATCAGACAAAAATAATCTGACGGTGTACATAACCTTAATGACCTGATGCTCCTGGAAGACACACCACAAAAACAAGGGCTAAGAAGTACAAGGACCCAATCAGTTGTGTAGTACAAAACATCAAACAGGAAATCAGAATGATAGCGTGAAAACCCCCAGTTTGCTGATTCTCAATTTACTGTCCGCTTACAGATAGGAAGGGAGAATTACAAATGTACCTGAACTGGAGCAAAAGAACACCAGGTCACCTCCTCTGATAGGGGCTTTGTGCAGCAAATTTGTGTCTCAGAGCTGGAAAGACAGAATTACATATCCTTTGGCAGGTAAAATACTTTTTATATGTCTTTTATTTGTGTATTCTGCTGTTTGTCTGGCATTCGCCTTTAAACATTTTACATATATTTATTTTGAAATAAAGAAAGGTATTTGGGTCCCTTTAATATAAGAGCTTCATAATATCAACATCATTTCAATTTATTTTCAGGAACTCACTCTGAAAGTTTAAAATGAAGAATGCAACAGTAACATTCTACAAATTAAAGAAATGGCATGCCTTAGGCCACCACATGGAATGCCTGAAGGTGTACCTCTCATTGCATTAGACTTTGGCTAGACTTCCGCACATTTGAGAAACACATTCTGTAGACAGTAAGGTCATTTCAAGACTCAAAGGAAAGTTATGTATCAGCCAGCCCTGAACTTATGCAATGCATAAATATCTCTCTCCTCAATTGCTGTGAGCGTTCCAGAGAAAGATCTCATTCAATTCCTAATGTTGCTAGGATTAAATGAAATCCAGTAACATGACTGCATACCTAATTTATGTAAGCTATAAAATTGCTGCCTTAATATTGTAAAGCAACAGGATGTAAAATTTTTCACCAAAACATCAATGAACAATCACTTCCAACTGCCAGTATCCCCAAGGGAACAAATGTTGTTTTTAAAAGCAATGTCTTTGCCATGCACATACAGGTACACACACACATATATATATTTATATATATATAAATATATATATATACCTGTATGTGCATGGTTTTATATATATATATATATATATATATATATATATATATATATATATCATGGCCAGTTCAAACTACAGCTATTAGGAAGAAATGTATTAGCAGAAGAAACCTTTATTGAAATTGAATATCAGAGAGCGAGAGAGAGACAGTGAGAGTCTTTACTTACTTCATTATTGTGGAATAAATCTTTTGGTGCTGCAAATCCTGGATTCTTTCTTTTGGGTATTTAGAACTTTGGGCTGGATGCTATTTCTGTGCACTGTGAATTAACAGATGGCACTGTCCATCCTATTGGTAATCTTTCTATCTATAGTTAGATAGATATTTCCATATCTGCTGTTATATGCATGGATGTATCAATTGTTTTGTCATTTGGTTGTCAATGAGAGCAAACCTTCTCATTCAGTATTTCACCTCTTTTTGCCCAATTTTTGTTACACTTTTTTTTTTTACACTCTATACCCGTGTTTTTTAACCTTATTACCATGGGGTGCCTTTAAAATAACTTTTAGGTCTTAACCCCCCTAGCGGTAATCCCGAGTGTGATTCGGGTTGGAAAACACTTGCAAAAAGCGGTAGCCCCAAGTCACACTTGGGGGAACTTTAGAAGCCCCTGTGCCCCGTGCTCCAGCGGCGATCGGATGATCCCGCTGTGATGCCGGGGCGTCTGTCCGTTGGGGGGCGTGGCCGGGCGCCCCAACGGACAGACGCAATGTAATCTGCTTTTAAATTTTTTTTACAGTAAAAAACACAAAAAAACACAATAAAATTACAAGTACATATTTTAGGGCACCCAGCATCATTGCCCAGTGCCCTGATTTACATTTTGCCCACTATTAGCCTTGACCTTGATCTGACCTTTTGAAGACTTATAAATCACTTCCTGAATGTATCATTTGATCACTTTGTCTTTGACCTTGATTGTTCCTGACTGATTGCTGGAGACCGCATGGCATCCAAAAGGCATCTCGCCGGCGCAAGCGCTGTTATGGAGGAATTTGAAAACAACAATAGCGATTCGGAGTCCCTTGTGGAATCAAGCGATAGCGATTCACCAGGAAAGTTGTCATCAGACAGCAAAAGTGAACTGAGCGACGATTCTGAACCTGAGGTCAGTGCAGTGTGCACATGGTGTCCTATTGACCTTGATGTGGACCAGGCAGCACCACCAAGATTTCCATTCACCGGCGCACCTGGGATGAAAATTGAGGCTGAATGTGATGGCCTCTGGCATACCTGAAGTTGTTGAAGTTATTGAAAAAATTGTTGCGGAGACAAACAGGTAAGCCGCTCTGTGTTTGCTAACTTTTTAACATTTTCTGCTAAATTTTATTTTTTATGCAAACATGTGTGCTGCTCTGTGTTTGCTAACACATTACTTGCAACCTTCACCACACTATAAAGGAACATATCGTGAAACACATTTTTTATTTTGTTTTATGCAGGCATGCTGGACAACAACAAGGTGCTCCACACCTGAGGTTTGCAAGAAGCAGAAAGTGGGAACCTGTGACCAAGGATGACATTTGGTTGTTTTTGGGCTTGGTGATCCTGCAGGGAGTTGTGGGCAAATCCATGCAAAAGTGGTACTGATCCAAGAATAAAATGATTGCCACTCCATTCTTAGGCACAGTCATGCCAGAATACCGCTTTTGCCTCATCATGACCTACCTGCACTTTGCAAACAATGAAGAATTTGATGAGACTACCCATCCTGCACCAAAACTGAAGAAAATTTGGGAAGTGTACAAAATTTCCAGCAAACCTATGTGCCATAAAGAGATGTCAGCATTGACGAAAGTCTAATGGCTTACAAGGAGAGGCTCAGCTGGGTGCAGTACACTGTGTCAAAAAGGGCACGATTTGGCGTGAAAACGTATATGCTGTGCGAATCCTCATCTGGCTACATCTACATACATAATAAAAAGCAACTATGTTTCCTAATGGTAGTTATATAGTCGCTGCCACATTTGCTGCTAATTAGGGAAAAAAAACAAAAACAGTGAACTGCACATCTTTCAAGAAAAGACCTGGTCAATTTTTACTCCAATATGGTGCTTAGTTTGTAAAAAAACTTCACAGCCTCTGCACAGAAAAATCAAACATGTTTTAGAAAAGTTCTCAAAGAAAGCAAACACAGTGCAACACATTTTTTTTACTATATTTAAAACTCTGGTTTAAACAAAGGTTCATTTCATTCAAGTAAAAAATGAAAAACATACATAAAACTTGATTTCTATGTCTCAGACATTACAAGAGCTTCCATCTCTCCTCTGTGACCCACAAGGACCCTTTGCAATGCTAATAAGCGGTAATTCAGCCTCGTCATGAACTTCTCTTAAACATCTCATAAAGTAAGTGGAAAGAAATTTTTTATGTGAGATTAATGAGAACAAGACTGTTGTTTTCAAAAAAGGTAAAACCTGACAAAGCAAGTGCTGCTAAGCAAACATCTTCATCAGTACAATATGTTCTGAAATAAAAAAGAACAACTGCTCAACTATGTGACATAATACTGCAGTTTGTCCTATTTTTATGGGTAAAATTGATTAAATACTCATGGGGAAATTGTTATTTCTGAATGCTTTTTAAATAAATACTTAAGAGGATAAGCAAAGTGTAACCACTTTCCTAGAAAACATTTAATTTAGGAATTGTGATTGACTTATTTGGGCAATCAGCAACTCTGACTGAACAGTGAACAGTTCTTTTTTTTACTGGCTTACAGGAGGTGAAAACCTTGTCTGTGTTCCCTTTCATCCTCATTCAGCTGTTGGAGTGTTCTGAAATGATGTATAATTGTAATCTTTTGACATTCTATGCATGTTCCTACCTGCCAGTGAATAACAGGACTCAGGCCTGTATATTGGCCCATATGTGGGTATCATATGGTAAATACCATTTATTTCTCCACACTGGGGTGGAGGATAACGGAAGCAGGAGTAAATAGGAAAGAAAAGTAAAAGCTGTTGCCACTCCCCCTGTAACATAGACCTCCTTATTTTTCCAATAAAGACAAAATTAAGATTTGCTAACTCGTCATTGGAAAACCGTGTGACAGGGGGGCAACATTGGTCCACAACTGGGAGACAGGTACTGAAAGTGCTTCATTGAGACCCTTTATTGCACGATTAGAACCTTTTTTTTAATGGAAGCTGCAAAAAAACAAATGTGTTAAACATGATGTTTTAAATGGCCTTTATGTATAAAAGCTTCCATTAGATTTTAGTGAATGAGTTTAAATATTTTTTTTTTGTTTTTTAAATCAATGTAAACTACAATGGTGAAAAAAAAACAAATAGAACAGATATTTATCTTTTACGTAAATAGGAGAATGGTGATAAAAATAAAGCATTCTGTCTACCTGAACATTCTTGCTCTTGGCATTGCCTAGCTTGCTTTATGTATCCAAAGAATGCAGCCTTTCACTAGGCACATCTAAAAGAAAAGGTCTCTTTTGTAAATTCAAGTCTATTCCTTAGAAACAGTAGGGAATCGTATACATTCTATAGCCAGAATTGCCTTACGAAGGTAAGTTCAAGTGCTGTTCAATAAACTATTCAGACTTCAGGTATAAGCAATATCCAGCTGAACACAAAACTTGAAAATCCACCTATACATTTTATTCTTTTCAAAAATACAAAGTAGTGTATAGGATACAAATAAATGTATTATTTAGACAGGTCATCCCACTACACAGTTGTTAAAATGAAATTGTAATGTATGATCAGTAAATTTAAATAAACTGAATCCCACTCTAATCAAATATCATGTTGTGATCCTTGGGAAAGAATGAGTAACTTATAAGTAACTGTAACTTTAAAGGTAAGAGTTCATGTTACAATCTGATTGTTCAAATTATTTTAGATTAAATTATTTAGATCTAGAATGTGTATATCTATTTGAAAAGTATGCATTGTATTTATGCCTAAGGCAATGCTCTTTGCTCCACTCATCATGTGGGTAATGATTCTCAATCCAGGCTGTGACTAACATCTCTGGTGACCAACTGTCGATGAAAACCAAATATGAATGCTTCCTGATCATGTGGTAATATGCAGAAATCTACACATTAAATATTTGTAATTGTCCAACACAATTACAGTAGTAAAATATACAAAGTTAAATTAGAAAAATACAATTTTTGTTAACTGTTCCATGCTGAGATGCTGGCCTTAGCATCAAGGACAGAGGTTGCCAACTTTTCGGACCTCACGGACCACTAAATTCATTATTTTAAATCCTGCTGACCAGTATTATGTATTTTTTTAAAAATATAAATACATTTGTAAAATAATGATCTTCCTAATAGTGCCTGATGAGGACTGTGGAGGCTCTGATTCATTGATCAGCTCACGGTTAAGTGAAGTATTACTATTGTTACTATTATCATTAGTTGCATTATATTTGGTATTACTAAAGAAATGCAAAATATTTATTTGCTTTTTCTCATTCATTATGGCTTTATTTTATTCTAATCTAAGACCAAACAAGAAATGATAGTTATCAAAGTCAAACTATTGGATGCCAATAAATAAAACGTTAAAGAAAATGCACAGCTAAGGTCATACTTACCTAAAAGAGCATCTGAGAAGTAAACAAATGAAATAAAACAATTGGATAAGAATCAGTATTCGCAGAGCGGGGTGACTGTTGTAATGGTGGAAACAATACTGAAACATACGGCTCGGCAACGGTTACCTCATACAATTTAAGACTACACTGACGTCACGCTGCATGTTTTTCCATCTCCAGTACAGTTTGTGAATTTAGTACAAAATAAAGGAGGAAAATTGTCATTCAGAATATAAGAATTTATTAGAATATTATTTTTGTTTTATTAATAATAAAACATAGAAATGTCAAATAATGTCCAAATTTTTCTGTGGACCACCAAAATGTTCTCGCAGGCCACTGGTTGGTGACCACTTATCTGGGATACAATGTCCTCTGGTCTTGAAAGGGTGAAAAACATATACAAGCACTTCAATCTAGCAAGAAGGAGGAATATGTTATTATCTGTGTCAATAAGCCCAGCTGATATTCACCTTACCCATCTTCCCTCATTTTCCTCTTTTAGGTATCACAACCAACAACAGAATCCCCAGTGTTGGCTAGCCTTGGAAGCTAAAATGAGTGATGATGACACCTTCCTGTCATATGATAGTGTTTACACCTAGTCATTGGTTGCTGGACCCAAGCAATGTTACATGGGAAAATGTTTCCTCATATCCAGAAGTACCAGGTAAATATTTCAGATGAAGCAGCAGGAGTGCTAGAGAAGCACTGGCAAGGTAATATTATTAGGCCTCTATATTGCCGCACAACAGCAGTCAGGCAGATGTCCCTCCATCTGCTGTACTTTGGTAGATATCTGTCTTTCCACCGCTTGCCTTTTGTACAGTTAACATAAGTATTTTACTTGAAAAATAAATACATTCTTTGTACTTGTAATCCACAAGAGTTGCAATTATTTGTAAATTATTAGCATCAGGATTTGCACTATATATCCTTAATTCTAGCAGGATATTTTGCTTGATAACCTCCCTCTGCTAGCACTTCTATTCTGTATGTTACATTATTGTTAGGCGATATCTAATAAAATATACAGATTAAAAACTCGGGTTTAAGAAGCCAAACACCTACACTAAATGGATTTATGTATTGTGTTTACAAAATACAGATTTAATAGCAGTCAGAGAGGTGTCATATCCATTTTTGCTTGCTCCATTTAGTTTATGGACCTAAAGGCTAGACTTTGAATTTATTTACTACCAAACTGGAGCTTTATGGGAAGAAGCTAATTTCCGCAAACATAATGCATTAATTTCAGGATCATAAAGAAAGACTTTGTTATTATACAACCTGGTCGTAAAACTGATGGAAGAAATGGTTAGAATTATTCAAATGACTAAATGATCTGTGTCTCTGCACTCTTCAGCACACAAAGCTTGCTACCTGGTCACATTTTAATTTGGGAGAAAGTTACGCAGCAACAAAATGATTGTGCCTGATGTGGATGGGATGGTGAAAAGGCTTTTATTATAATTATTACTCTCAAGGCAGCTGATCAGGTTCTTACAAAGATAAATAGAGCGGAGAGATGAGGCTTTTATTGCAAAGTAGATTCCTATTATAATAACTCTTATTTTTCAACTGTTCTCTAGAGCCTGTGTCTGGTATCTCTTGTATTTTGCATGAGTTAAAGGGGTTTTTAACTGTGATCTACAAGATAGCTCTTGCTTCTAAACCCTCCATGCATTATACAGATGCTTTCCTTCACACTGTAGACATAAAGCAGTTGCAGACAGATGTTTAGAAGCTGTCTGAGCTCTATTCTCATTAGCATGTAGTGCAGCAAAACCCTGCCTCTGCAATAGGATTCATGGAGCCCTATGAGCATCAGTATGAATGGATGCATCTACTACTGTTTTGTGAAGTGCAAAATATTGCTTTTCAATAGGACCATACAGTATTTTGGGGAACCCAATGTAGGAAAGCAATCTGAGATTTGGTGTTACCCTGTACATTGAAATACACTGCCTGGCCAAAAGTCACAAAGCCTGTGGAGGCCAGTGTTATGAACTGGGCATGCTCCAGTTGGTCTAGGTTAAGCATTGTTATTTGCCCAAAAGTGAGGTCAGCTCAGATAGTGAGGTGACTATCTGAATACAATGAATGACCAGGTTTTTCCATCAATATTTTTTTCCTGATTGTCAGATTCCAAGATGACAATGGCAATATTCATTGAGCTCTAATTCTAAAAGTGTGGTTCAAGGAGCATGGGACATCACTTTCACACATATATTGGCCACCAAAGAGTCTACATCCTAAACCCACTGATAATCTTTGAGATGTCCTGAAGAAGACTTCACACAGTAGATTTGATTCTCCCGTCATCAATACAAGATCATGGCAAAAAAAAAAAATACTTTGGATGAAGAAAATGTTGTAACACTGCATAGGTTTATTGAAACAATATCACAGAGAGTATGTGCTATAACCAAGGATAAAGGCAGTCTAATGAAATATGAGCGTGTGGGACCTTTTTTGGCCAGGCTGACATTCCTAAAGTAAAGTCAGAATTGACTAGTAGAAGGTCTAGGCAATATGCAATACTGTCAAACTCACTATGTTTCTAAAATGAAGAAAATGCTTGTAAATATTTTATTACCTAAAAAATCAGAAAAAGAAGCTGACAAAGCAGACAAGTAGAAGAACGTGTGCAGGGTAGCATACAGTAATGGAATAAAGGTGCCCACAGCCATTATTGAACAATCTAAACTTATATGCACAGAAGTACAACCCGATTGTCTCTAGTATGGAAGAGTAGGGAAGTGCATAATGGCATAATATGATGGATGAATGGAGAGACAGACAGATGGATTGAGGAGTTTCGAGAAGATCGAAAGCCTATAGATACTCAGTGAAAAAAAAAAAATATTGTAAAGCTACAATTCAATTTAGTGGAATATTACAGATACCCATAGAAGCATTGAATTCTACATGACTTGCAGCCACCGCTAGAAATATGTTTTTATCCCTCCCTAGATCTTTTAAGTAAATAGATTTCAGACTCCAACATCTTTGTAAATTTGGGATTTACAGTCTTTACTCTTCTACAAGTTAACCGAGACTGGGGATATAAATAATTCAGTACAATGTTCACAGGATTTAATAAAAAATATAATTTGCACAAAACTACAAATCTCACAAATGCTGTAGATCATCTGGATTATATTATTACAGGCTGTAATATACAATACCCTTACATCATGATTTCTGAGCAGACAACATTTTATAAGCTACACAAGGCAAGATAATATGGCATGGTTCACTGGTGCCAATTTTAAACATAAATATATTTTTAATTTAATGCTTTGAAAAAAAGGAAATGCATTCTCTCCAGTCGGATGATACATATGTTTTTTTTCTTAATTCAAGTTTATCCGTATACAAGCTTTGTGAAATTCCAAAAGTTTATTGTCTTTTTTTGTGTACCAAATTAGAAAATTCACATAGAAAAATTGACAATGTGTATGTTTATGTATAGATTTGTATTTGAGACTTCTGTTTAGGAATATTGGTTAAACCATCTCTACAGAGGGTTGTAAACATTGGATTGCAGTCAGTCGCACAGGTAAATTCATGTCACCTGCCAGATTCGGGCATAAATATACAAATCAGAGCTTGCCAAAGGACCTTCTCACAAAATATGTCTAACCAGGGGTCCGTCTGTGTGCTTTTTATGTTTATTTGATTCTATTACCTGAATTGAGTGCAATCAAAAGAGTTCTAACAACTGTTACGCATCTAGAAGATTTTGCCGAGTTCCGAACGACAAGTTAAATTATCACTGTACCTGGGTATTATGTATTCATGTTTGAGCCATATCATCTAATCAAAGAGTACACAGGAGAGGAAATATTGAATAATAATGCTTGTAGGCTGCAAGCAAAAACAGAGGTCAGATACTTCAGAATTAATTTGCATGTCATTAAACAGGGCGCACAGGTGCAGGAATTAAAAGGTTCCATTCTTGCTATATAATGTTCATTAAAAATTCCAATCCAAATTGCCTTCCTTTAGAAATGACATCCTACACTCAGTTCTGGCTGGGGAAAAATAGCCCACTGGGATCTAATTACCAGAATCTAATCACAATCTTTTAAATACTTATACTTTTATATTTTCTCTGCATTCACAAAGCTGCCTTTGAAAAGGTATCTTCACATCAGGAAGAACAAACTGCCGAGCTAACCCAATGCTACATCTATAGAATTACTTAACTGTGTAAAACCTTAATAGAAATCAGGTCTTTTATGTAAACTTATGTAATAATTGCTTTTTACCAAAAATAAAGGAAACCGTTTCCATAGAAATAATTCCTTAATTGACCAAATGAAAAAAGGAAAATATATCTGCTGCTGCTTAGTTGAACATGTAAATGAAAATGCATTCAAACTGTTGCAAGGCAGACAGAAGATAGACAGATGGCTAATAAGATAGATAAATAGGAGAAATGGAAAACAAATTGATAAATGAAATCAGATCTAAAGTGGATATAGGAGGTGATAAGAAGGCCATATGTGACAATAACCAGTTTCAGGAAAAAGATGGCTGTAATCAGAGGTTGGGGGGATTCTTTTAGGAAAATTAGCTGGAACAATTTATATAACTTAATTTATATTTAAGCCCCCCCCCCCCCAAGACCTCTAAAGGCCACTATGACAAGATGTCAGCAATGCACAACAGACCCCTGACTGCATGGAAAACACTTTATAATACTAGCATACATACCCTGACAAGCTGACATTTAATGATTGTTCCCACATGTTGTCTTAGTTGCAGGTCTACCTGCCCCATCGAGGGTAACACTCAATCCATGCTTCCAGCACAATGCCTTGGTCTTAGGGCTGAGACAGGAGCCATAAAAACAGAAAATAGGAGGACAGTGGGAGGAAAGAGTCTTCCCCTGGAAAGGTCAATGAGTTCCCAGTTTCTTTAGAGGGCACATTCTGAGCCAATTACCACATATTTCAACAAATATAAAAATAACAAATTGTGTCATTGATAGGGTGTCTTTAGGATTACTTAGCTTTTAGAATCCTTAAAAAATAAATAACTAGTTAAGTTACACGATGAATGTTAAAAGATAGCAGAATTGTAGTGTTGTCTGAATAGTAAAAAGGAGCTTGTCTATACAGCTACATCCATTATTGGAACTGATTTCATAGCCCTGCAAATTATTTAGAATGCAAAAGAAACTCTTCGAAGTTAAGGTCAATTGTAGGTCAAATGCACCTATGGATATATATCACTCAGAGAAGCATCTCAAATATCAAAGGCAACCAGACTACCCCAAAACACATGAATTTAGCCATCTACACGAGCCCTCATCATTTCATATTTATTTATTGCTCTCTACAATGTTTTTTTGATGCAATAATATGATAAAAATAGCAGTAAAGAAACCTCTTTGTTGCCAACATGCATAATGTCTTTATTTCACAGGATTGTTTTACTGATTTGGCCAACACCTATATGTGAGGTCTGATTGGGAGCAGGAAATCTTACTGAGCCAAGCTGATGACATGCTGTACTTTGTTTGCAAATCTTTGGGATAGCATTACGAGTCATAATTGCTACACAGAACTGTAAATCAGAAACAGAAGGATGCAGGTGCAATTTAATCATGCACAGAAAAGCTTGGAGGAGCTTTTTGATTTCTGCAAGTAGCAGGCACTGATGAAATTCTGTAATGTAATAATTACTAATGTTCACAGCATTTATGACTAAACTTTTTCTGCACTTCCAAATGAGAGAAACACCTTAGACAAGGCAAAAAATAAAAGCTAATATATGTATTTTTCAATTCGATTTAGTTTTCCATTAAGTTTAGTTGGAGTTCCTACAGTAATAATTTCCTAACTTGGCCAATAAATCACGTCTTGCTTTTCTGTGCTTCTGCCAAATCCATAACACATCTGACATTCTCTCAGACACGGCTGCATGGGCTCAGCAGAACCAGATGCGACAAGAAGGGTATGACTTGGAAAAGGGCAGGAGTCATTACTTATTAGTATTGGCCATTTGGCTGGAGGACCATAAAAGCCTCTTCTCCTTCTGATGTGCCTCTAAAGTGTTGTTAAAAGCCATCCTTTGCTGCAGCCAAAAACAGCAGATAATATCTTGCAGAGAATTCATGGTTATTTAATGACTATTACAAACAATGATCAGGAAAATGTAGCAGGAGGAAAGTTAATAAGCTGTATATGTGAGCTATGTGGCATATGTATGTGGGAACCCTAACAATGAAATACTCTGTAGTCCTACAGTGAGAACACTGTTCTAAGATAGATACTACTGACAAAATCACTGGGTGAAATAAAAATGCTGCATTTTTGTTCCTAAATATATTAGTTCCTTGACCTTCACCTTAGATGTTGGTTATAATAACCCTAATCAGTATAACAAGTTCTAGCACCTTATTATTTCTATCACTACTTAATAGCTTAGTGTAGGAATGTTCTAACTTTTACAAAAGGGGATATGCTACACTAAACCCAGTACCCATCTTCTAAATAATTATCTTGATATTTTGAAAAGCCAGTACAAAAGAAAATTTGTGAAAAAAGGCACCTCTAAGTATAACTAATTTTGCTGAAAGGGGGGTAACTTTGTCATCCTATACAGTTGGGAAGTGTTAGGGGACTACAAGATAAATTAGAAGTTAGGTAGATAATTCCACTAATATTTATCTGAGTTTCCCTAATCTCATCATACTGCAGTGGCAAAAACTTTGGATAGCTAGACAGGTCAAATGAATGGGTGCCAAAGATACAGGTAATGACAGCGAGGGTTCAGCTTATAGGACAGTAAGTATAATGCAAGCATCCATGAACTCTTATTGAATGGCACAATAGCAGAAGTGCATGCACATATGTTGAGCAGCAATGATGAACATCAAAGAAAAGCTCAAACTGTTTCTATGCACAGGAGTATTTCACACTCCCTGATTAAAGTCCTCCTGATCATAATTTTCAAAATCCCTTGCCAACCCCAGACATCAATAACAAATTGTTTTCACTGCCAACCTATTAAGAAACGAAAAACAAAGGAGATACAATGGCGGTCCATTTATGATCTAAAGGAGAGAGGATCCAGGGAATTTACAACTCCTTTAGCAATTAAGTATACTGTGTACTAGTATGAATGATAGCAACCCTGACTGATCTTCTCTTTGCATTACAGCAGGCGATGAGCCAGTTTACTGTAGGATCAGCGGCCCAGAGGGAATTCGGGTTACTAGCCAGTAAGTCATTTATCTGGCTGTTTTGTGTTTCGTAGATTGATTTTTAAACTGCAAATAAGTAGCAGCGCACCTGCCAACGAGTTACACTTGCCAAAAAAACATAAAGTGGAGAGAACACTAAAGAAAATCACAGAACAGCAGAGCAGTGGGTGATCAAAATTCTTCTTACAGATGTTGCAGGCTGAGAAACTTTTATTTCACATTTGCAGTATTCTCTTTTCCTCAATGTATCACAATAAATTATAAAAAAAATATATATATATATTTTTATGCTTTACTTGCACAGCATCATTATTAACGCCATAACACGTACATCCATAAAAATGCTGATTTTTCAGCTTTACAGAAAATCAATGTTAGCCTTTCATGCCAACATTGCCTGGCATGGGGCAACACAGACAGTTCCTATGGAAAATATTTTGGAAACAGAATCAGGCATTTTTTAAAAGAACAATTTAATTGGGTTGGGAGGTAGTGCTTGCTGGAAATACTTAACATTTTGCTTACAATGGTAAAATTCTTATTTTCCAATATATCATATTTCAAAAAAGATGGTGTTGTTCCATAAGAGGAAGTGTTTTTAACAAATACTATCTTTTGTAAGAACCATTACTATTGGTTAGTGCAGATAACAATCACTACTAGGAATTTGGTCCTCAAAGTTCCAGCAAAAAAAGTACTCTATACTATGATTACCTGTATTACTCACAAAAACTGTAAATGTACCCACACATGCAGTTGGCTATTAGAAAACTACTCAACCAGTGATCTGTTTCTCTCTCAATCTGTCATACACATTTTTATAATAATATTCTACCTATGCTATGGCTTCAAAAGAAAAGCAGACAGAGCTCAAAGTTTATGAAGATGATTTGCACTCGAAGGTCTCTGCGCTAAATACATATTTTATCACAATTTCTTCATTAAGTTTCTACTGGACACCAAACCGGAAATGCCTGTATCAACAGCACCTATTGTATGATAGTTAAGGTCAAGGTATCCTCTTCAGCTGATACCATATGTTCTTGATGTGCTGTACATATAAAACTTACTAAAAAGTATTTTTCAAAATATTTTTTTACCTGTAATGAAATGAAGCCAATTTAAAGCTGTAAAACTGAAAATGAAATACATTACTCACTTTAGACTCCAACAGCATTATCTTATGTTTTGGTTTTCATGGGATAAAAGCCATGGTTGTAGGTAACTTATAGTATGGTAAACCTAGAAATAGTGCCTGAGCCCATGTACTGGGTTGCTGATGTGTAATTCCAAAGTTCTTGTGGTGGTGTTTCCAGTTGGCCGAGTTTGACTTTCCCTTTTTTGCAGCAAAATACCAAGAGACCCAGATTTAAACTTCTTGGCTTGACCGTAACTACAAACCATTTCCATTTTTCCGATGCTAACACTTGCATGCTGCAAGTAGTTTCTATGTGGATCATAGTGGAATCCATTCAATGCTAAGCTAAAATGTTGTGCAGTCCTTGATTGTCTGGCTCTTTCTGTCATGTGTACTCGGGTCTCTTGCTGTTGTACTGTCTCTGAAGCTCTAGATTGAGTAGCTCATTCTCCCATTTTCTGTACTCGGGTCTTACGCTGTTGTACTGTTTCTGAAGCTCTAGATGTAGTAGCTCTTTCCTTCATTTCCTGTAGTCGGGTCTCATGCTTTTTTACAGTCTCTGAAGCTCTAGATGTAGTGGCTCCCTCACGCAGTGTAGCAAGTCTTCTATTCCTGTCCTCGGGATTTTCTTGTCTACGGTGTTGTTTCATTTTTTTTGCCTTTGATTGCACTTGGCCAATTGCCTTACGTTTTCTCCAAGGCATTATTACAGGCCAGAAATTTGTAAAAGAGTCCAAAAAAAAAAAAAAGTATGTAAGCAAAAGGCACACTGTCACTGAGCAATACATACATACATACATACATGCAAATATACTTCTGACATATACCGCGGTGCTGTACAAAAATAAGCGGTGCACTCAAATGAGTCATATGTCTAACAAGTTGGGTTTAAATGTCTCCATGTGTTTCCTAGCGTATTTGTGGATGACTAGGAAACCTATTGATTCATTTAGATGTCAACATTGTATGAACTTATCTTTGGCATTTATCTGCTTTGACCTCAAAATCAGCTCATGCAGCTAATTACCCGGCATTGCCCGGGTATTTATTTATTGCAATCCTATATTATACAGGAAAAAGAATCAAATAATGCGATAGTGTTAAGCAAAAGGCACACTGTCACTGAGCAATACATACACACATACATGCAAATATACCTCTGACATATACCACAGTGCTGTACAAGGATCAGCACTACACTCACATGAGTCTGCGTCATACGTCTAGCAAGTTTGGTTTAAATGTGTCGATATGTTTACGAGTGATGGTGGAACATACGAGGGGGTGCTGAGAAGTTCCTGGCTTTGGGGCTTCCAAATGAAATAGAAAATGAGTGTGGGGGCATATGACAGCCTAATATCTTAGTATGTAACTGTGTAAATATCAGGTCTTTGTGATTCTTAAAACTGTGTTTTCTTTTAGTGAGAAGCTGTGATGGCAGAAGCACAAGCAAGTTTCACGTCATTGGAGTTACTGTCCGTCATGAAGTTTTTGTTTCTCCAGAGAAAGTCAGCAAAGGACATTCACACTGAGATGTCACAAACACGGGGGGAGAAGTGTCCTTCCTACAGCACTGTCAAAACCTGGATATCTCATTTCAAAAATGGGCATTTCACCTTTGAAGATGAGCCCTGCAGTGGGCGACCCCTAACCTCAACTGACCCGGCAACCTGTGATGCGGTCCATGAGCTGATTATTGAGGACCAGCGAATATCCGCAATAAAGATAGCCCAGACAATGGACATCTCATGGGAGCGTGTTGGGATTGTTTCAAAGTGGGTGCCGAAATGGTTGAACAGTGATCAGAAGAAGGAATGACTTGAAGCATCCAAAGCTGTTTTGACCCATTTTGAAGCTGCACAGAAATTTTTGACTAGGTTAGTGACTGACGATGACAATCTTTAAACCAAGAAACAGTCAAAGGAATGGCGCCACAGCAGGTCCCTGCGGCCAAAGAAGTTCCGAACACAGAAATCGGCCAAAAAAGTCATGGCGTGCATTTTCTGGGACAAAGACGGTATTCTGGGACAAAGATAGTATAACCTCCTGGACCAGCTGAATGAGCCAATTAAGATGAAACGCCAAAGAAAGTTGACCAAAGGGATCCTTTTTTGCAGGACAATGCATCTGCGCACACGTTCAACGTTGTGGCTGCCAAATTGAACACCCTGGGTTTCCAATAGGTCCACCATCCCCCCTACTCACCTGACCTGGCACCTTCGGACTATTTTTTTTTTCCGAAATTGAAGAAACACCTGAAGGGGCAATGTTTTGGGGACATTTCTGACGTCAAAGATGCTGCTGAGAGCTGGTTTGCAACCCAACCAAAGGACTTTTATTTGAACGGTCTAGAAAAGCTGCAACTATGCTGTACTAGGTAAATGTGTTTTTTCATAACAATGGCTCTCTTTTTCTGGGCAAAGCCAAGAACTTCTCAGCACTCCTTCATAGCAAGTTTGGTTGAAATGTCTCCATGCATTTCCTAGTGATGACATACATACATGCATATACATATAGCTCTGACATGACCTGGACCCTGCAAAATGGTTCCAAAACAATGGCAAGGAAGTGGTGAACTGAGCCAAATAGCTCAGGTATCTCGTTTGTAGCATGGGGTAGTGAAGATGGGCTGCCTGTACAATTTTAGCCCAACTTATTAAAGCTCTTCAAGACTGGAGAAGATACACTATCGTGGGAGAACCTGGGTGATCCAGCAAATCTAAAATATATTTCTTGAACATTAACTGCTAATAGCTGACAAATGTTTTCAATCCTTTTAAGTTTGAAGGATTACACAGTTTCACTCATGATAGTCTATCCTCTCCAGTCTTGAAGAGCTTTAATAAATCAGACCCTTTGTGTGGTGTCTAGACATGAACAACCCCATGTTTAATTGGAACCCCCACACCATCAAAGCTAAAAGAAGAATTACTTAACAGCTGGTATAGCTACCCTGGTAAACGGAGACTCTTCTATTTTTTATGCCACTAGGTATTCAAACATTTTTGGAACTTCTGCCCTAGGAAGCTCTACCACTTAGAATAAGATCACTTAATCACACGTCATGAAAAAGAGGGTGCATGGATTTTAATGCACATATTTTAAATTGAAACGTAAGCCAAAAATGAAAGTAAATTTAGATCTCAGGAAGTAATGTGTTAAAGAAGGGATGCAAACATAAAATATTTCATGCTCCTTCTTAATTCCTCCTGACAAGTGTTAAGGAAAGGCCTGTTTATTAGATTTTAGCAATTCATTCTTTCACAAGGTCAAGAAAACCAATTACACCATTGACCACGGCACAGTGGGGGCACAACTTAGGAAGGTCTTAGTCACATAACAGGAACTAGATGCGTACTTCAGTCATTTTAATCAACTCTGCGCTAATGTGCTGCTGTCAGGGTCATGACAGTAATCATTGCACTGGCATAAGCATCATAACAGTTCTCATCCCAATAGCTAAGGATAAAAGATAAATTAAATGGTTTACTACAAGTTGCTGTACTTTAAGAAAAGCTGTTTATATACTTAAATATGATGTATGTTTTTGTATTCATTCTATACACACATACACAGTATCTGTAAAGAAAATCTCTCTTTCTATCCATATATCACCCCATATGTATTTTAATAGTTCTACACTCTTTCACAAAATGAGTTGTAATTCTTATTTCCATCATTCTTTCCAATCCAAGTGCCATTCCATGGTGAATGTGTCTGCTGAAATGGAAAAGGTAGTTATTGAGAGTGATCATTCCAGTCTAAACCATACGAACACACAAAATTTCAGGTTAAACATTTTTCACGACTGCATTCTTGCAAATCTTTTACATTATTCTAATTTTATACTATACACATTTGTTTTTGTAGATGTTTTTTATTGGCAGTAAGGTGATGAAGGTAGTACTCTAATCTGAATGAAGGGATGTAATAGATCCTTCATGGGAAGTTTTTACCCAGGAATAGAAAAACCAAGAGGGCAGGTCTTCTACTCTTTTTTTTTTTTATTGCAGCCTATGTCCACTGAACTGTTTAGCTGAACACAAGAGTTTATAGAGAATCCACGTTCTGCTAGTATGCTTCTATGAGAACAGGAAGACTTTCTGGATAAACTGCAACCCAATGTGCCTTCTTTAACATAATTTAAAATAGGAAACCTCTTCTGATCTGAACCAACAAAAACATGAGGGCTACTGACCTTCTTAAAAATTAGGACATGCTCAGTTGTCCTCTGCTTTAGAATCTTTTGAGGTACCATCTCAATACAAACATTAAATGAGTCTTCCATACTTGGAAGCAAGGCTGCCACCAGAAATTTCTGGGCCCCATACTAGGTAAAATTCCTGCCCCCCTACTCTATGTTTAAAAGTTTTAGCATTGCAAAAGTCAAGCTCTTTTGATTGGGTCCCATTACAGAAGTACTCCTTCTGCCCCTTTGATGACTTCCTGGTGCTGATTAAAGCAACAAAGGAAAATAAAAGAAATTTTGTCAAAAGAAAAATAAAATCCCAAACTTGCTTGTTAGTAAAATGTTATTCTGACTCACTGGCTTCCCCAGAACTTTGAGGGAACATTCCGATCATGGCAGTCAGAAGTCCTTGCCTACATTTGTTCAGGTTATTACTGAAACAAGAGGGTAATTGTGACAACCAGAAAACTTATATTTTTAGAAGGCTTTTGTAGGTTTCTATTTAAAAAAAAAATTCTGTAAATTTACCTGTATGCAGCTTATAAATTTTCATAGCTGTGCGTTTTACACAGAATGTCTTGATTAAAATATAGCCACTTCCAAGCTCCTTTAATGAAAGGAACAATTTGAAAATTGCAAGAAGACTTGAGTGTCCCATTCTTCCTTACTTTCATGTGATTGTCCTGTCATCCATGGATTATTTCTGTTTTTAAAATGCAAGCACCTATTTGGTATTCATGAAGCACTGTAACTTGTAGTTGACTTGTAGTCAATGACAGTGACATTTCAAACACACATTAAGCATTCCATGGCATGGCAGTTTAAGAATAATCCCCGAAGCGCTAAGGTGGTAATGCAGCTATAAAGTACTGGCAAATCGGCCGCTGTAATCTACAGCACTTTGATGACCTTGTTTTAAAACTAGGCCACTTGAAATTCAGACCTTTGCTCTGGACTAAGTTGAACTTTCACAATAGAAAAGTTGGAAGAACTTGAGATATACTTAATTATGACCAGCTCTGGGATCATTTAAATAGATTTATTCAGTTTTATTGAATAATGCATTGTTTTAGCAATGCGTGACATTTCATCTATTTTGCATACAAAAAGATATTAAAACTGCCTTCCTAAAGCAGACAAAATGGCTAACTGACAGTGTCTTGATCATTGAATGTGCCAGCTAACCCCTCGTTCACTATGCCAATAAAGTTTTTTTTTTTAACATAGGATAATTAAGATCCTGCCTAGACTTTAGCAAACGGATTACAAAACAACCTATAATTAAAATAACTGTATAATGTCAGTAGAAATAAACTGCTGCTAATAAGTTTTTGGAATAAAGGTTAGATGGATAATTAAACATTTGCTTCATAGTCTCTTCTCTATTGGATAATTGGAAATCAATGCTTAAGAACAAGCGAGCATTTGTCTTAACAACCCAAGGGAATAGAAAGCCTGAAGTGCTAGAATTTGGCCCCAAGTGAATATATTCTTCATATACTAGACAGATCTGAATTCATAACCACTGGCACAATGTACAGAGAAGAACCTGCAGTAATTGTGTTTTGAAATTTTCCTGATGACAGGACATGATTAGTGGGAATGAAAGAAAGCCCCACACTAATCTATGCCTGCAACATATTCACCTGAGCTATTAGGCACCTGCACAGAATAGCTGACTTTGATTATGATGTTATACAGAAGACTGACATATATACGTATTTTTCCACATTCATTAAATACAAGGTGGCTACATGGGTAAAGGACTTGGTTAAATGACTTGCTGTTATTCAATCAAAAGTGGTAATTGATTTACAGAGGATAGAGAATTTACCTTATTTCAAGTAATGGGAACACTACTGAATAGCACTCTTTACACCATAAAAAGCCTCACTCTAGACTTTGCCTGTTCCTTAGAGCAGATTATCATGGGAGAACATGGGATATCTTGTAAACCTGGAATGGATTTCTTAAAAACCACTTGCTATTAGTTGGCAAAATGTTTCAATCCTGGACCAGATTCATTTTAGATTTTCTGGATGATCATCTATCTTTTCCAGACCTATAGAGGTTAAATACATCAGGCCCAAAATGTTAAGTCCTCATCTGCTTTGGTCATCTTTAGTGATGGCAAAACTAGGATGATGCAAAGGAAACACCATTGATCTTTGTATCAATGCATTGTGTTGGCGAGGTGGTATGTTTGGGGATATGGTCATGATGTCCTCAACTCATAATTATTCCTTAGTCTTCCAGGTTGAGTGATGTTACATTTCAAGCAAGACTAAGGACATTCTGTAGTAAAGGACATTAAATTGCAATTCAGCTATTCTCATAGTATGATCTTACTTATAACTGCAAAATAAGGTAAGCGACAGTGTTGATCAGACTACATTAAAAAAAAACTTCAGCGGATCCTGGTTTTTGTCTATTATTCTTTAGGAGCCAAAGTTCTTCCTCAAAACTTGCAGGTATTTAAATTTTTTTCTATATAGTGCATGCTCTCTTGACTTTGTAAAACTAGACTGCCCACATACTATGAGAGCCTTAGAGTATTTGTTGGATTGCTACACAGTTAAAAAGTCTCCATCCAGTAGTATCTGCTGGCCCCCACAGAACTGTAACCTTAAATTCTGAAATCAGGGTAAGCAATAACCTATTTTCAAAGCAGAATATGGATGTTACCCTCCATTTAAAAAAGGATTTTTCTGTTTCCCAAAAAGTATTTTTTAAACCTGAAGTGAATACTTATTGCATTTATAACTAAAGATAATTGCAGCACAGTGGAATGCAGACCTTTTCTGCCTAGCACAGAAAATGATTGCAGATGATCACTTGTAATTCTAGGTTTTACATCAACAATGGCTGTAAAGGTCGTCTTGTTAGATAGAAAGAAAAAACTTGCAAGTCAATGGCAAGCTACTGCAGAACTGCGCGAGTATTTTTACTGTGTTTTACGAACAAGAAATTAAAAAAAAAATCAATGTGAGTAAAATAAAATATAACATAGAATAAAATATCTTACAATATGTGATAAAGAAAACATTGTGTCCTAAGAACTACTCCTACTGTACTCAAAACCATCAATCCACTGGGATGGCTTCAGAGTGCACCAAACGTTTGTTGAATTACTCAATGTTTTTTCCATTTTTTTTTCCACAAAATTTAAAGGATACACATGGTATGAGCAAACAACAACACTTTTTAAAACAAATGATGGTTTAGGAAATAAAGTAACTTCAGAACAGTTTTTGTAAGGACCAGACACCTGACACTATTGCTTTAGGTCTGGAAGTCTGGGGCCTAAAGCAACAGTGAAAAGATTAAAAAGCATTTTTCACTAAAGTGTTTTCAGGCTGTACTGGGAAATGTATCAAGGCTTTTACTTCTGATGTCATGTGCATGTTAAATAAGGCCTCCCAATGCTCTATTTATTCTGCCCATGGATTACATTTCTAGTACCAACAATGGTTATTTAACAGATATATTAGTGCTGCACAGGCTCAGTCTGCAGAATGTTTGAAGCATTCATATTAATTTACAATGGTATATTTCATTGGCCAAAAAGGAGAAAAAAAAGTTCATTGTTAGATTTTACATATACTTAAATTTTTTAGTTATCCTATAACTTTGTATTGGCAGCTCCTGTCCCTTTTCTGTTCCTAGAGGCTACTATAGATCAAGGGTATGCCAGCCGGGACCTGAAAGTTACATAGCATGCATAGTGTCAAACAATGCAAATAAAGCTGCTCTTGATAAATGCAATTGGGCATTCACAAATCTAATTCTACACTGTAAACAAATAATTAGATGATAACTGGTGGAAAAGCCACTCAACTGAAATGAAAGTGTCGTCTTTTACACATTTATTTCGGATCTCAGGTATAATACTACCCCTCCATCCCTTAAACCCATCCTCCTCTAATTGATCACTAGCAGAAGCAAAAATCCATTTAAATATCATTTTAGTTCACCTAATTTTCACACTTCTATATACAAAGGTTCTTTCTTTGGGTATCAAAATTTTTGCTTCTCGTGATAAGAAAAAACATGTAAAATGAGTTGAGGGGAGTGAGAAGTAAGCCTAATACATTCAAATTTTAAGAATAGACCAATCTGATGGAACCACTAGAATATTGATTGTCATTTACCTCCAAGTAGATAATTTTGTTGTTAAATTTTTCATTAATAAATATCCAATTTATGGTTGATTTGACCTTCAAATAACCCAGAAAGAACAGTCAGGCTTAATAATCAGCCGCTTGAAAGAAGAGAATGTAAATGAAGTTAATTTATAAAAAGCAGTGTTTATAGTGCCTGTATTTTATTTCTCTATACAATTTAGCACTAGCCGAACAGTGAACTCTGTGAGTGTATAAACTAAAATCCTCCCACCATTTCTCAAGGCTCTGGAACTTCATCTTCCTATCAGCTCTTGCTAACTGATAGGATTATAAAGCTGTCATAGATAAATGACAACGAAAAATGGTCTTTTAGAAGCAGAAGACAGAACAGAATATTTAAAAGAATAAAAAATATAAAATATACAGCAACTGACAATAACTCCAAAATGTCTCAATGTCACAATCATTACAGAAACTCTGCTTGTCCCCATTTTACTTGCAGCTCTTAAAGTAGTTACACAAAGAGGCCCTCCTCCAGTTTCAGATTAAAGAGCCACTGCTGCCTGCAGTTAAAAAGTATAAAAATTTAATAGAAATTGCTGCTGTCTCTGGAAATGGTTGCTGGGGCTTCACCATAGTTGACTGACCTCCCTTCCGATGCTGCCTGTATAATAGTGGGTCCAATGCCACTCAGCATGACACCATTAGGAGATTTTTTACCTGTCTGTAAGGCGGTCACTTTTCCTACTGACAATGTATGGAGCATTCTTCCAACTCACTGCCAGATGAATTAATTTTAGTGTGAGTTCCCTAAACCTGAAAATATTAAGTCTAAAATGACTAATTTAAAGCGGAACTTTGCAAAAAATTTAAACATTACCTTTACTTCTTCAGAGCCCCGATCCCTCCACAATTGGCCTCCATTCAGTCCGGCACCATTTTGGATTCAATCTTCATCCCCACTGAAAGAGCAGTCCAAAGCCTCTTGGGATACATTGCGTATGTATCCCAGGACGCTGTGGGCTTCCTATTCAGTCTATACTGCTGCAGCGGTAAAGACAGAAAGGGAAGACCTCAACACAAAAACGCATTTTTACTTTTTATATAAAAGAGTTACATATGGTAATAGGTCCGCTTTAAATGGACAGTGCCAATAGACAAAAACATTTAGCAAGTTGAAACATTGGGATGACAATAAGCTAAATTTTGGCTCAGAGGTAGCACTCTGACCTTTGCAGAACTAGGTCCCAAGTTTGAATCTCGGCCAGGACACTATCTGCATGGAGTTTCCATGTTCTCTCCCGGGTACTCCGTTTTCCTCCCACATTCCAAAAACATGTAGTTTAATTTAAGTTGTGCAAAACAGTTCAAGCACATTCATATATTCAACATGGACTATAAGGGATGTAAATGAATATGTCACAATGAGCTACCACTCTTTTGTTACACCACTGATTAACAACCTTAAGGAAAGAAAATTCTTTTTAGTTTAGTTATTTGACCTTGAAATCCCATAAAGGTTTTATTCCTTTTATGCTGTAGCTACCAAGTAAACAGAAACTTTCAGAAAAGCTTGCTTGAGTGCCGAATGAAAGAATAATACTATAATTTTACTATTGGGGATAGTACAGTGTCATTGTAATATAAAAGGTCATGTTCGCAGAAGTACAATTTGTTTACAAGAGTTCATTCTCAAGAACTGAAGCAAAGGTAAACTGGTGCTCTTGTTCCAAACAAGAAAACAATTTAAAGTGATTTTTTGTTTTGTTAGCATAAGAATAAATTCTGTTCAGATCAGATACACATTACAGGGATTATAAGCAGAGACCTTTTCGCTTCTGGTGAATAAAAATTCTTGTGTTCATGTAGTAATATATTTCTTATGTACATTTCCTGTGTAAGTCCTCATTTGTAAGCCATTACTGTTTGTGATTGTTGAGTCTATGTACAAGAGTTACAAAAAAGTTCTTTATTGATGATAAGGTACAAGGTTTGGGATCACC
>NC_092861.1:128418290-128420231 GCF_032062135.1 Pyxicephalus adspersus
CTAATGGCTCTGTCTCCCACTAGGAACACCCCCTGAAGGGAAATCCCTCCCCTCTCCTCCATATGCATAGCGGAGGAAAGGGAATGTTCCCTATTTACAGCAGCTGGTGTTAACAATTCCACCGCCGCAGTAAATAGGGAACGTAGGGAAGAAGGGAGCTACGCTTGTTGCCGGCCGGCATTAGGCCAGATCAGCCAGGGGGGCGTCAGGCCGAAGCAAACTACCGGCTAGGCTGTATCTGGCCAACCTCGGACTTAAAGAATAAGTGCACATCCAGACAACATGCAGTTATCTTTTTGTGCAGCTTTCCAATTCTTGAAGATTATTGAGATTGACTGTTTAAGCATGGCAAGGGGACACAGCATTTTGCAGGATGTAAGCAAAGAAGTAGATTGCAATCACTGAGTGATGGAAGGTATGCATCTAAAAAGAATGGTTAAGTTGAGAGACTGGGCAAATAAGAATGAATGCACTTTTTCTAAAATTTATTAATTTGGATGAACAATTGGTGATCTTAGAGCAAGAGATTACCGACAACGAGAGGAATTTAGGCGTTTTGGTGTCCTGGTGCATTACTGTTGATGAAAGATAGCAGCGGATGACCTGTGTTAGTATATTATAGCCTTATTTTCAATTAGGAATACAGAACACACCTGACTATTATGTCATTGGCATAACTTCAAAAAATTTTATCTGTATCTATTTCTGGTGAATACTCTTAAAAACTGTCAAAAATATATAAAATCGTCTTGCTGGCCCTCACAATCTTTCTATTGCCAAGAACTGATTACAATTATTTACTTGGGTTTTTTTTAGTTAATTTATTAGGTTGGATGTTCTTGTACATTTTTTATTTGAAGCAGATGTTAGGAGTCTAACTTTTTTACTGTATCCTGTTTTATCCCTTAGGTAATATTCAATAAAACTGCAGCACTGAAATTGGACCCTGTAGCCTGTGTTCCAGTTACCCGTGAGATTTTTAGTATGTTTTATAGCCATGTTTCTTATTACGCTATGTGCACCCTTTGTATTAAAAACATTGCTATCTTAATACCTCACCAACTTATCTAAGTAACCTCCTAAAACCTTAATATATATTGTAAGAACTCAATACCCATATACAAATATAGGTTAAACAGCTTCTCAGATATACATGCACTTTATATTTTCTCAAAAGGTAGAAATGTTTTGCCAATGACGTTTTATTCATCTTTTATTCAAAAGTTATAGAGTTTAATCCAATAGGTTTAAGTACCAATTGAGCCTATATAATATTCATCTAATAATATAGGTAGTAAACAATGGAAAAATAAAATTGCTTGGTTGATTCAGAAACTCTCTGAAAAAGAAAATTAACTTTATTGGAGTTCTTTTAGTACCCTTTACTTTTAAATGAAAAACATTGAGAATTTTTTTTTTATTGTCCTTCCCGAAAATAATTTCTTAGGCTGCTTAAACATGCTCAATGATTGTCATTGGAAATTATTTTTTATGATCTTTTTTCAGCAACATACAACTGAAAGATGAACAAATGAGCACTGTACCTATAGTGTTCTTCTGTTCTACAGAGAGGGCAGGGGGGAAAACGAGTGAGTAGTACCCTGCTGCGCTCTCATCCTGTAACTTCTATGGTGGTTGTTTCATGTCTGTCCTGCATGGATTCGTCAGGACAGATCCAAGAAAGACATCGGGCAACCTCTGTACACATGTCAGATTTTTGCCCAAGATGAGCCCGACTGTTAGTATCAGACAAGAATCATCTGACATGTGTACACAAAAGGTTTAGATGTTCTACATCTAGTACTAATCTCATTTACCCCCCATATTCAGATAGTTTCCAGGTCTGGTCTTTTTCATCTATGCAACATCTCCAAAATCCGTCCTTACCTGTCCCCAGAGACCACCAAACTCCTTGTACATGCTCTTATCATCTCTCGTCTG
>NC_092861.1:128421775-128429336 GCF_032062135.1 Pyxicephalus adspersus
CTAACCACACACCGAGTAATAAAAAAGTCACCTGTGCACCAGTTGAATGGTGTGAACCCAAAATGTACTTACAAAAGCTGCTTCAGCTAGGACTGGGAAAAATGACCATTTTACATGATCTTTTAGGAATCTTTTAAGAATACTTTTAGGGTACAGTCATATTGCTTCCATCTATATTTCAGGGAAAGATAGTAGTTGCTCTCTGCTCTGTATAGGCTTATAACTCCCAGGATCATTTAGCCAACTGCACCTATTGCTATTATCTCTGCCGGTACTCTGAATGATTGCATTGACCCACACCAACGACTTATATGATTAGACTAGCCCAGCATACATTTTGGCACTATTCACTACACATGCTGACTTTTAGGCTTACTGTATTACAAAAGTTTCCGGATTTTCCCAATGAAAAAAAGCAAATTCTCCTGGTTAAGTAGATCACAAAAGATATATTAGTATATATTAGTATATTAAACGTCATGGTTATTATTAGCAAATCACAGGCCCATGCGTTGGGCAGCAAGGTTAAAGGTGGGCAGCAAGATCACAAAAAAATCTTCCTTGCTTGGCAATGTGTAGCAGTAAATAATAGACTAGCATACAAAACAAAATGTGTGCACCATTCAATGGCATGTTTTGATTTATTTTGTACATTTAATTACATACCATGAGATTCTCTTTAAGCTGTTTAAAAGCATGTGAGCAGAAAAAAGTAGTTTTGGTGGTTATGAAAATTCAAGCATTGTTAATTCATAATAAGGAATAAATTACCTTTAAAACAAGGCATCAATGACCTCAGTAGCTGTGGGTATTCTGAAGCAAATAATCATCAAATTTCTCAGAAGCACTGAAGTTCTTCAAGTCACCTTTAAAACAAGGCATCAATGACCTCAGTAGCTGTGGGTATTCTGAAGCAAATAATCATCAAATTTCTCAGAAGCACTGAAGTTCTTCAAGTCATTTTCTCCCAATAGATCAACTCTCCATCTCCCCTTTCCAAAGCAATTATTTGTTTACATTACAAATGAAAAACCTGAAAGGCAGCTGAGCCATCGCTGAAAGGGGGGGATAGAGAAAGCCAATCAGATGAGAATATGGCTTACTTTGTTTTTGCTATGAACTGTTCTGTCATTCCTGCAGCTAAATCTTAATTTGCTACTGAGTGGTCTGCTCATGACTATAGCTAATCATGCATCTGTGCCTGGGATAATAGTCACATATTATCTAAACAATTAAATGAAATATCTGAATTGTTATTATTTCTGAAAAATAAAAAGATGAACATGCTAGAAATTGTAGAATAAATGCGGTATTGCAATCATATTACAAGCAATGCAACAACCAGCCTTGGAATATGGTGTAAGAATTTGGTTTAGCTTGGCTTTTGAAATATAATTGTACATCCCCATCAATAAATTTCCACTACAATACAATCTTATTACATTTCATCACATAAATAGAGAATATATAAGGGCTGCTTCTATTTATTCCATACATTTATCCCAATAGTATTTCACTAATAGCATTCAAAATACAAAATTGGAGTGAAAAGAAGGTGAAAAAAGCCTCTCCAAGGAGACAAAATAATTTGGATTTATAACAGCACACATTACATTCCTCTCTTGAGCAAAAACTGGTCAATTCAACTAAATTAAATGAGCCGGTAGGTAATATAGAGTGCAAAACATTGGGGATTGCTTCATACGCCATATGTATGGTATTTCTCACAAATGTGAAAAATTACTACTCGGAACACCACTTGTGCAGAAACATAGGCTATTGGGGAAAAAGTTAAGATTTCTGAATATGTTTTATGCATGCTAGTCCAATCTTTATCAACCATCCACAATGGAAAAGAATTGTATGTTTTCTGGGGAAGTCTAATGTTTTATTCACTTAGTGGGCTCATTGGTTGCTTAAAGCAATGGTAAAATATTGGTAGTAGAGATAAATAAATAGCAATACTAGAGCAGAGAAGTGTTGAAATATGTTCATGTTTTAAAATAAATGGCTAGAAAGATAGATAGATAGATAGATATAGATGAAAAGATAGATAGATAGATAGATAGATAGATAGATAGACAGCCTAAGCAGCATGTATCAAATACTATGCTTTTTTTTCCATGATATACCTAAAGAAAAAAAATTTTATTCTTGCAACTCAGTACTGCTAATCACCTTTCAACCTTTGCCAGCAACTTGCTGTCTACATGTATTCACTTCAGTGCTAGCTGGTCAAAATTGCTATGAACTGGTTTACCACAAAATAGTGGACCATGCCTGCACAATGGGCCTGATTTAATAAGTTAAAGTTTAAAGATAAAGTTCTCCAAAACTAGAGAAGATAGACTATCATGGGAGAACCTGGGCGATCCAGCAAACCTGGAATGGATCTGGTCCAGGATTGAAAACATTTGCCACCTAATAAAAATAAAATCCAATAACAAGAATTATATTCCAGGTTTACTGGATCATTCAGGTTCTCCTATGGTAATCTATCCTCTCCCGTCTTGGAAAACCTTAATAAATCAGTGTCATCTTGTAGTCCCCACCAAGACATTGCTTACAGATCATGTGAAGCTTCCCTGGCTGCTGCAGGAGAGGTGACATCAGAGCCAGGGAAGGGGTGCAGAGGTATTGGTAGGAGGAAATTGCCTCCAGGAAGTTTTGTTGGAAAAGGGGGGATACAATCAAATCAATCAATGATAGTCATTGCTATTTACTGTGAGTACAAAAAGCCTTGGGGCCTAATAATCAAAAAGTGGCAATGCATTTTTTTCATGACACCACTTTTACAACAGCACATTTCTGAAAGCTCTATAAGTTTGGTATATCATGCTGATTAATCATAAACCCTATTTAATGTACAGCACTGTGTATTATGTTGGTGTTATTTAAATCCTGTTTATTATGATTAATAATAATAAACTTCATTGACGTGTATGGAATACTAATCCTCACTTTTTGTAGCCTCCTGTTGCTAGTTTTAAAACTGGTGATAGGCTGCAAAGGTGGCTAAAAGAGTGCTTGAAAAATGTGTTTTATTGCAGCATATGGTGTCCATAAATATAGAAAAAAGTGGAGAATGCTATCTGGCAATCTATCTAACAAGAAGGAATATGAGGCAGGAATGTGGGTATCAAAAGAAGGGTCCCGGACCTGAAACTCAGGGTGTTACAAGATTTAGCCTGTTTGATATCAGTGGTAGGGAAGGAGTTGATTGTTTTGCTATGGTGTAATAAACATTTAAAAACAAGCATTTGGCAAGATAAGACATAAAATACCCCGTCAAACTAAACTAAACAAAACTATACTATACATTTCCCTAAGGTAACTACTTCTATTGAAACATCTGGAAAAAAAACATTAAGGGGACTAATGCTGAAAAAAAGTTGTAGCCCTTTTTTTCCTTTTGCTTGAAGAGTAAAAACACAGAAACTGGAAACAACCATAATTAATCCTTCAGCCAGTAAGGAAATTAAACTTCAAAACATAAATAGAAAAATGGGTTCAGTAGGGGATTCATTCTGCTTATTGTGCCCTCCAGTGAGATGCTGGTGACATTTTTCTTTCACACATACCAGCTGCAAATTGGCAATTCTTGTAATGCTCGACTCCAAATGGGGCAACCTACAGCTTCTATATTCGAACATTAGGCAGCCTTTAAGCCCAGCTCTTGTTGCATACATGTTATTACACAGTATGAGACAAGTTTAGGAAATCACACCAATTGATTTTGTAAAAATCCATGCTTTGTGTAACTGGATTTGCTCAGTGTACAAGTCAACAAACAAATGCCTATCCTTTAAGAAACAAGGCTGGAGTGTTGTAATTTATATGCATTAGTGTGTGTCTGAAAAACTGGTTTGGAGCTTTAATCTCCAAGGCATCTGTATGATTGAGATTTTAGCATGAAAAATAAGACTGAAATTACACAATTTATACACGAGGTATATAATAAACCTCTAAAGCTCTTAGACAAATAAAACAAAGAAACTATGATGGCATTAAGAATGGCAGTATAGAAGGGGAGTTTTAAAGAAAACTTTGATATTGTAATGTCTCTTTTTTTTCATTATATATGTTTTAAATAGACCATGTGATTTTTTTAAATCCATGTAAAAATTTCTGCCACAGAGAGTTACAAAGCGGAAAAATCTCAATGGAATTCCCAAAGATGCTGAAAAGTTAAGGTAAGGTAATAGTTACCGTCTTTTTAGGGGGGGTGTAAAACCCCTTTTTAAAAAACAAAGGTAAAGACCCTCCCTTTCTGTCTTTATTGCCGTGGCTCAGTACTGTAGAAACTTGTTTGTTAACATGACCATTACCGAAACACACATAGATACAGCAGGTGATACAGCAAACCAGAAAGGGTTCTGGTCCAGGATTAAAAACATTTGCTGGTTTGCTGTATCACCCAGGTTCACTATCTAAAGTGCATCCTTTCCAGACTTGGAGAGCTTTAAAAAAATCAGGCCCATTGTTCCTTAGCATATATACCATACAATAATTGTTATAGAACAGTCCCTATGATGAAGCAACATTTGTGATATGTGTAGAGGTAAATATTAAGCCTTGGAACAATGTAAACTGAATAACACTTATACTTATTTATTGGCTCATACCTCTACTTGAATTATTGAAGAGTATACTATGCTATATAAATGTACTGTCCCTTTTGTGATTTGTAAAGATACCATTAAAATCTAATTTGTCTTTGGACCTCCTATTATATACTATTTAGGGGTGTCATATAATTTTGTATCGATATTTACAATATACAATAATCTTTTACAGTAATTGTAACTGATTTCTTCCAGAACATTTTTGTACTGTGAGTAGAAAAAGAAGTGCTAACCTGGGCCAGCTGTTTATATACACATTTCCTAGGATTCAGCTTTTTTTGCAAGTGGCTAAAGCAAAAGTTTGGACTGCAAAAGCCTGTAATGGGCAAAAGCTGATATATGTTTGTAAAAATAAAGACATACACACAATTATACTTCATTACAACTGGCTTTCAAAGGACCGGAACAATTTCTTTGCAATTTCAAATGTACGATTGTACAAGCGTTCTAAACAGTAGAAAAAAACAATAATAAAAATAAAGAGTGGCGGTTAGAAATACATAAAGATAAACACGAGCGGCTGCCATGATCACAATAAAACTGGCTCTGCTGAAATAGCTGTTTCTCGCTGTCGCAAACAGCAATTATGGGCCATGCCAAATCAATAAAAGAAGGTTCAGGGAGATAGCACTGTTTTACTGCACGTTACATAACTCCTCTCTCTGTTCTTTTGTCTGAATATAACGGTTTCAAGTTAATTGCAGATTTTTAAAAATGTCACATTTGAATACAAAAAACAAAGATTGTGGTAAAGCCAACTGGTCAGTAATCAACCTGGCAAAAAAAACTTTAAAGTTCCAAATGCACCCTTTTTTGGAATGTCTTGTTATTACACTGTGATCATTAATTTCCTAAATTGTAGTTGTTGTTTAGCATTTTGTTTTCTTAGTTTTCCAAAAATTTTGCTGGCTGCTATTAATATATATCAGGAAACCCAACCTGTAAAAAAAAGGAGCTTATAAAAACACCCTAATTCAATGTAAATATCTATTGTATACAGCCATGAATCAACAATCAAACCTAATACAATGGTGAAACATTCAGACTTATGCCTGAGCAGAGGGGAGCTAGACATCTTTGGTGTGAGCCCAAAAGTGATAAACCATGAAATATAATCTCCCCCCTTAACTCAAGAAGGCAATTGTAGAGAGTTGCCTACAGTGGTCGGAGAAGACCTAAAACCCAAAGACAGACAAAATTTGTATTTTAGTTTTGGCTAGAGATGAAAAGCACTTACAATTCTTCAGGATTGGATTTCTACCCAAGACTCAAAATCAGAGACTTTCCCATACTGCCAGTCCCTTTGACACCTGTATAACCATGTGTCAACCAATACAATTGTCAGAAATTCTAACCCCTGCCTACCTTACAAAAAAAGTCTTCTTGTATGTGTTAGTGTTGGAGAGATTTTCCATCGCTTTCTGACAGAAAGTGGGTTAAATCTTTCTTGTACGGAAAGATATGAAATAACAACCTGACAGAAGACATGAACGTTTCCGTCTAAGGTTGAGCTTGAAAGTGAACCTTTCTACTTGTCAAGCATGGACACATAGTGGTACCATTTAAATCTGCTCCATAAGGCATATATAAAAAAAAAAACTGAAAAGTTTGATTTTGAGAAATAAAAGTATAGCTCAATCCAAATGTAAGAGGCCAATCAAACATTTTGTGACAAACGTGGCCACTGTACTGCCCCAAGCCTCATTTATACACGAAAGCATGAGTATAGTATCATTCAACATATAGGATATACATGTAAAAGAGATCATTCTTATCAGTTTGTTTATAGGTATGCATAGTTGGCCCTTATCAATGTAATTTTACTTAAATTACTTAAAAAAACTGCGAGCAGGAAGGTTGTTTATTGCGGAAGGGACTAGTGATATCCCTTCTACAATAAAATAAACTTACCTGTCTGCTTACATTTTTTTGCATACACTCACCTCCTCTCCCTCTGTACCAATGCCAGCATCTTCCCCGGTCTCTCTTCCAGGTTCAGGGTCATTGGACAACTTGATTGGTGCGGCTGTAATGATGTAACTCCTGCACATTTTTTTCATTCCTGGCAATCAGGTATGTTGAGACAGTTTATTTTTTTGCAGTAGGGACATTGTCTGTCACCTTTGCAATAAACAACCTGCCTATTTGCATTTTTTTTGTTTTACACTATAGTTAGGCAACCCCCCACAAATTAGAACAGAACAACTCTATTACTTAGTGTTGCAGGGTAAATCTAACAACTTGTCTATATACGAGGCGGTGCTGAGAAGTTCCTGGCTTTGCCCTCTTTCAGATGAAATCGAAAAATGAGTGTGGGGGCATATGACAACCTAATATCTTAGTATGTAACTGTGCAAATATCAGGTCTTTGCAATTCTTAAAACTGTTTTTTCTTTAAGTGGGAAGCTGTGATGCCATAGGCACAAGCAAGTTTCACATCATTGGAGTTACGGGCCGTCATGAAGTTTTTGTTTCTCCAAGGAAATTCACCAAAGGACAATCACACTGAGAAGTCACAAACACTGGGGGAGAAGTGTCCTTCCTACAGCACCGTCAAATCCTGGATATCTCGTTTCAGGACTGGGCATTTCATAGTTGAAGATGAGCAGTGCGCACCCCCCAACCTCAACTGACCCTGCAACCTGCAATGCTGTCCATGAGCTGATTATTGAGGACCGCCGAATACCCACAAAAAAGATCACCACTATCCTAGACATGAGCAAGTTTTGCGAAGTGGATGCCAAAATGTTTGAACATGGATCAGAAGAAGGAACGAGTTTTGAAGCTGCACAGGACTTTTTGGCTAGGTTAGTGACTGAGGATGAAACCTGGCTCCACATCTATGACCCTGAAACCAAGGAACAGTTAAAGGAATGGCGCCACAGCGGGTCCCTGCGGCCGAAGAAGTTCCGAACCCAGAAATCTGCCAAAAAAGT
>NC_092861.1:128429812-128449579 GCF_032062135.1 Pyxicephalus adspersus
GTTATTTCATAACTCTGGCTCTCTTCTTTCTGGGCAAAGCCAGGAACTTCTCAGCACCCCCTTATATGTTTGAACAGTAATGTGTGCCAGAGAGCTCCATAATTCAATTACTCCATATTCAAATATATAAAAGTAATACATCAGATAAACAACCTGCCCTTAGCCTGTGACTAGGAGCTTATCCCTTTGCTCTTAACTCCTATTTAGAATAATGATTGACAACACTGTGCAAAGCACTGACCCAAAACGCAGCCCCTTCCGCTGTCTGTGTTGCTGTATAAGGTTTTATAGGAGGCTAATATCAGGACAAATTAATCCATTTTTTGAGAGTTCTAGCTAAAAATAAATGTTTTGATTTTTCCTAATGCAGTGTTTAGTACAGTATATCTGCCTGAGTTCAGCTTTAAATGTTTCTTTCTTTTCCAGCTCGATTTTGGGTAGAAAAAAAACAAGGGAAAGTAAATTGGCATTTGCACCTAGGTGGCAATCAAATTCTACTACAAACATTGTGCTGAGTTCAATGAGTCAGCATTGCTAATACATTGCTAGATTAAATGTCATCAGGCTGATCAATGCTGTTACTGGTAGGACAGAGCAGGTAGTCAAACAGCTGAAAGGTTTGCTCCCTGAGTGTTTTAATGCATGTGGCTGTGTTCTGTCATTAAAAAAAACCTACTGTAATTGGTTCTCTTATGTCCATTGTAACAAAGTACTCCTTCAAAACCCATTTTAATCAAAATAAATGGCTAATTAAAAGTAACCTAGAATCAGGATCACACACAATAATATATCTCCAGATACTTTGGTCTTAATCTCAACAGAATTTAGAGCTGCTAGTTCTTGTTCCAATTCATACATTCATAGTATTTTCTAGAGTCCATTGTGATATTTTTGGATACTGCAACGATAGTTAAATTAATTGTAGGCAACTTTTACCACTTTAAACCAGCTTTTGAACACTGAACAGATGATGGCAATCTATCATCAAACTTTTAAATCCTTTCACATAATTTCACTGTTGGTGGTATATTGCTTTAATCTGTTTAGCTGTGATTTTAGCAACCAAAACTAGAGTAGTTGAAATTTGCTAGAAATATGATAAAGGTATGGCAAGACTAATTTCATACACCTTATCAGCACATTTTATTCTTCTTTCTATTATTATCATGTATTTATATAGTGCCAGCATATTTCATTAAAAAATATATAGTTACATATAACTATGAGCCACTGACAAAACCTCTACAGCAGAGGTCCCCAACCCCCGGCCATCTGACAGGTGGGCTGTGGCTCTGGCCCCTGGCTTGGGGGGTTGCACTGGCCAGAGCTGCAGACCATGTCTCCTGGAGATGTCGCAGGCTCATGGAAGTGAGCGGGTTGTATCCAGGTCGTAGGCTCAGACCTGTGATGGGAGAGTGGGCGGGTTCAGGCATCATGACATCACTCTGGGGGGAAATTCCTTCCCCTTGGCGTGACACACAGCTCCCTGCTCATGCGTGGTCTGGAGTCCGTGCATTGAGTGGTCTGCGACATGCAAAAGATTAGGGACCATTGGTCTACAGCACATCCCGAGGCTCTGTCTGTAGCATGTGTACTGCCTCTGACCATCATTTAGTATAATGGAAGCCCTCTTTTGCCCTGCACATATTGACTTGAGCTTTACTTATGTGCAGCCTCTAGTAGCCCTTGACCAAAGATGAGGCCATTTATACTTCATTGTTAACAACCTCTGATTTGGAGAGTGTAGAAAGTTTGTCTATTATTGAAACACATTAGAATAAAGTTGTTTTCCTTTAAAGCAACTTTTTATTAGAGCAAGTTTTATGTATTTATGACTTATCCTCAAATCTAGGCGAAGATAATAGGTCCTTTTTAATTTATTGTTTTATTGTTAGTATCTTTTTTGAACTTTTGCACTCTCTTTTGTTACTTGTAATTTTACTCCTTCATTAATTTGTTGTCCCCCACTTCTTTACACTTTGTTAAAAGAGCATTTTAATTTTCAACTCCAATGCATATATATGAACAAATTACAGCTAGTGCATTCCGTCCATATACATAAAGCTGTTTGACAAAACCAATTACTGCACAGGCCACGGATAAAGAATAATTGCTATAATGCTGACAGTCAGCGGTTGAAGAAAAGGGCTGAACCTGATGGACGTTTGTCTTATTAATGTAATCTGTTCTTGTGCCAGGAATGTTTATTACGGCTGTTAGTGTTTATGATTAGGTGATGACAGAGAGATGACCTGAGGGATAGCAGATACAGGCCAAAACTATTGCAATTGGCATGAAGCACAATTATTAAACCTTATTTGTGTTTTTAAGTTGAAAAGTTATTTAGTTTACAAAACCATGAAAACATCCGTTCAAATATTTGTCTTTGGCACTTTAAAGATGATACAAGTAAGTGATACAGACTGCAAACTATTCATGTTTAAATGGTTCAAATCAAACAGCCGTCTTGCTGCACTAAAGTCTTGGGTACAATATCTACTGGGAAATTACACGGTGGTTGTGTATTATACTCATGTAAATTGAATTTATTCCTGGTGCTCCTAAAATGCTTATTTTTGGGTCTTTGCACAACCAAAAACATGCAAGCAGATTACAGGCACAAAATCAAGTGCTGGAGGTGGAGTGGACTGGACTGGAGGTATGTTTCTTCTTTATATAAAGCATTTACTCCTTAAAAGCAGGGTGTATTCTGGGATGGAGTCCTAAACTAGGAGAACAAAAAGGATTGTTGTTGACTAATTTGTCTCATGACTCTGGAATAGGAGCGGGGTTCTGGGTTCCCGTTCCACCCTGGCACCCACCTGGATTTGGTTCAGCCAGATGGCTATAAAGGGCACAAGTCTATGTCTTATATGTAATGGCAGAAGGGAAGTTGAAGAGAAGTAGCATGGATGTGAGCTTTGCTGAGGAGTTGTATTTCCTTGATCTGAAATCTGCTTGTGCCATGGAATATTGGACTATTTGCTGACATGGACTGGACTTCTTGTGATTATTCCTCAAAAGTTAACCACACAGCATTTCACTGTCCCACTTTATCCTGATGGCACAGACATTATTCAAGATGCCAGAATTGATTGGGCTTATATTGTAAAAAAATGATTCAGGGAGCCATCATTTTCACTCATGGAATGTCCACGACAGAGTTCAGACCTTAACCCTATTGAAAATCTGTTGGATGTGCAGGGGAAAGATGGTACATGTTAAACATTTGGTGAAAAAATAATTACAAATGTTGTGACACAGCATAAAACTAATGCGCTATAACAGTAGTGACCACCCTCTAATAATTTCTAAATTAACAGAGAAAAATAAGTGCTTTGATGAGTATTAGGCACCATTATTCACGATAAGTGGCTGGGTTTTAATGTGGGCTGGGTAGTTTTTTTGTGGCTCGCAAGTCTAATTAATGTGGATAAAACCCAATGGGAGACCAGGCAGTCAGTGACTGGATGATGAGTTATCTGTTGTTTCCCTGGGCCAGGATTCTCCCAGTCTCACCATGCTGGATCACCTGGATCAGCACTTTCATAAATGCATGTGTACAAGCCTTTTTGTTAAAAACTAGAAATAGCCATCAAGAAAGTGAGCCTTTGTCACATCTAGATCTATAACTTTATTTACACTGGCTGTACAATAGCAATAATTACTATTTGAAGGGCAGATAAAATCAAAGTGCAGGAATTATTCATTAGTAAAGTATAATGTACCATGGTGTACAGTGAACAGGAAAAAAACTTATCAATATTCAGCATTTGTTCAGAGACTACTATACACAATCAATTTAGGGTAGCATATGTAATTATATTCTTATAATCCTTTGCATACCAGAAATGACCAGGCTACGAGTGTCAGCACTGTGAATCTAGAAGATGCTATTACTAGATGCTAAGAGGCTGGAAGGGAAAAGTTCAGGCTGCTTACACACTTCAAGTATTAGGGGAAAAAAGGTTTATTATGTACAGTATTAAAGAAGTATAAAAAAGAGGAGATGAGAATGAAACCTTTAAATACAGTGTATAAATAGGATTGAGAAGGGCAGTGTTTTATTATAAAGGTAAAATTAAGAACAAAGGGACATAACCTTAAACTAGCATGAAGAAAGTTCCAAACTAACTTTGGAAAGTATAGATCTAGAGAAACAATAATTGATGCTTGGAACAGACATCTGAACTTAAACATGATGGAGACAAAAATAAATATATATACTCAAACAAAAAGGTAAAGATAGAAGAACACAAAAACAAAATGTGTTCCTGTAATAGTGAAACCACAGCAGACATATGTTAGTTTACCACACCTTTCAGGCAGGAGTATGATAAATCTCTGAACTAGATGGGCAGAAATACAAATTCTTTGACAGGTAAAACTACTGTGTATTTCATCTGTGAATTAGGCTGCCTGTTTTGAGATTAGCGTTTATGTATTTAGCTGGGGGATTGCTTTAAGGCCATGTATATGTTATCACAGAGCATTTGCAGAATGTAATCTGTTTAAATTATCATTCAGCTAACACAAAAGTAAGGTATTGTGTGACAGCTGTACCATTACCATTTTATCCCTATGTCTTATGGGCCCGACGAGCCACGCGCATGTTAAAACCTTTACTGCAATTTGCATACGGTTATGGAATAATTTGATATAGTCTCAGAAATAAAACAAATGAGCATATTCATTTAGGCATGCAGTTTTTAACAAGACCAAATGTGACAGAGCAAAGGTTAAACGTGCAGGCGCCTTTTGCACATTTTATAGCTGTGCTCTTGGAATTCAGTGCCTTAGATACCAATTACTTACCAACAACAACCACTGAATAGGCAGCAATTAATTACCATGCCATGGGCAATCAGGTTTGGGACAAAGTTAAAGTAAAAAGATCTTAAGATTGCCAGCAGATCTAAATGTTAATTAGCAATGCCACCTCTGGATAAAGATGCCTCTTCAGCCTTATGTAAGCGTACAGCTTCAGGAAGTAAACCAGCGTTGAAAACACGGGGAATATACAATTAGCTCATTAGGAAATCATTAATATCCAGCCTCAGCTAAGATTCTACAAGCTTTGTTCATATATATGGTGAGATCCGGGGTTTGTTATTTTGAATTATTTAATGCAAACTGAAATTATTGCAGAAGGGATGCAAAAAGCAAATAAACAAAAATAACAAGTCAGGTTTAAAAAAAATACAAAACAGAAAAAATATTTACCATACAAGTTAATTATTTATTTGGCCATGGTACAGCAATAGCAATGAAAAAATAGTGTGAGTAAACGTGGAACATGCAGATAACTTTTAAAAGGGAAGTCAAAGCTGTTACCCTGCCAAGAACAAGTGTCCTTATTGGAGAGTTTTTCCTATTTCTATTTGGGGACAGCTTTAAAATAGTTTTTTCTATCAAATGTGACAACAGCCCACAAGACAAATAAATAACCCTCCTCATTGAGAACAAAAGAAGCCATTAAATCTTCAAAAGGCATATTAAGTCTTCACCCCCCTACCCAAAATAAACAAAGTTTTGGCTCCACATATACCACGCTATAAGAAATGGCACAGGGGGCCTGATTGAAATGCTCAAGGAGAAGAAGAGAGAATAGCCAAACTTTGGTCTTGGTTCTCTCCTTCCACACAGTGTCACCTATCTGGTCTCACAGGTTGTGACCCAGCAGTAATATCATGAATGTTAAAAATTCAGTTGGTCAATCAGTAGGCCAGGAGTAATACCCAAACATATTTGGTAAATTTATTAAACGTACAGAGCTTCAAATGTACTGCACAGTCTATCTGGTCACAGTCTGAGGTGACCAGATAGGGAAGAACAATTAAAAAGTGAGCACAAGGCAAACTTTAGTGCTATCTAGCCCCAAACCTGTTTGCCCTAGTTAATGAACTTTGAGTGCACAGTTTGTAATAAATGGTTAAATAGCCTTCTTCTCTGCTGCACCATGCAATGGAACAATTTGTTCTGTGATCCAGCAACATATGATTGCATGTTTATGGACATCAATAATCACACCAAAGACATAAAATTAACACACAGCCCAACGATCATCACACAGCGATCATTGAAGCCTATATTGATTGCTATAGCAGTAACATTTATTCAAACACTTACTATAAAGTGGTGTCATGGATGAGGCTGAAGAAGTAAGTCAAAGTCATATATACATAATAAATTATAGCATCTCGGGGTTACCAGTGGAAAATGCCAGTGAACAGTATTTAGATTTAACCAATCTCTACTGTTTTGCTGCAGTAATGCTGAAGGTGCTTTACAAAAGTAAAGACAACTTTCCAAAAGTTAGGTGGAAACCATCCACTCGTACAGATGCCAGAAGACAGATGGACTTTGCTTGACCTGTAATGTAGGTGGCTAGCTTAAGTCTCAAATCTTGCCACATGAAGACCTTTAGAGATAAGGTTGCCTTGGACAATCGTTTTTGTCAACATACATTGACACAGCTGCACCCTTTACACAAATGTCAACAATATCATTGGTTTATTAGTTCACTGAATCAGAAAATGTATAAAAAAACAATATTAGCAACTACAGAAAATGTAACATGCAAAAATATATACAGTATATGGATACTAAATTTGATACTCAATGCACTTTTTTGTCTTCCTCTGGATGAACTATATAGTTTTGATTACGTTCAATAGACAATTGTAGTTTTTCAACCTAACAAACTATGTAAATATGGATTAAACTTAATTTTAGCCTTTATGCAGGAACATCTTAACAAATAAAATTACACGCACTGTAACTTTAAAATTCTTCTAAATTCCATGTGACCTTCAAAAATCCCTCTGAGCAACAATCTAATAACTTTTGTATATGCCAATTAAATTAGATGTAAATGTAAAATAAATTACAAACAAGAGTTTTATCATTTCCTATGTAATAATTAGAAGATAGATTTTGGTGGAAATTACTTCAATCTATTGCAATTTTGTCTAATTAATTGGTGTGATATTTTTGCTAGGGGCAGAGTGGAAGATCTCTAATAAATAATTGAGTTTAGAGTATTAAATGGACACTGTACCCAGTTTTTAGCTGAAAGCTTTTCTTGAATGTCAAGGGCAGATTTTCCTATTCAGTTCATGGTAAACTGTAATTAAGGCTGCTCATATTATAAGGATAGAAGTTCTATTAGCAAGATTTATCAACCCCCTTACTATGGAATTTCACTGTCTAATCAGGACTTTTCACCTTTCTTATTCATGGTAGTCTAATAATCTAGTCTGAACAATTGCAGTTCTAATTTTGTATCTTGCTTTTGATAATAAAAACCTATAATGTTCGGTTTCCTAATAATGTGGTTATGATGCAGATGCAGTGGGGTTGCAGCAAGGTTCGTGAAAGCCACATGTTGCTATTGACCATATGGTTGTTCTTCACCACCACAAACCCACAAAAAGAACAAGGCTTGCAAATATGTTGACTTGCTGTGCATAGTTTGCAGCTCCTTTGCACAGTGTGCTATGTGAATGTGAGAGGATAATCATGCAGTTTTCCATTGCAAATGTAAAAGGGGCCTTACTGTTCCCTTCCAGCCCCATACCAGTATCTAGGGTCTGGTTTACAAAAGCCATCCTGAGTGAATAACTTCAGAAAAGGTTTGCCTAGAGACTGTTCAGCACAAAGTTTGTGCAGCATTAGACTGTCACAATTTTTCTGAATATGGGTAAAAGGCTCTTTTATTTGTGTACAATTATAAAAAAAACAATATATAGAGCTCTCCCAATCTTTTCCATTTCCTTTTTCCATATACTACCTTTTTCTTTACCAGTATACTATTTTTACATTTGTTTACAGTCTTTTGCTTTTGTCTGGCTTGTTTTCTTGTAACATGTATTGAATAACCTTTTTTGATTTTTCATATCCTTGCTTGGTCTTAGCACACATTAGACAAAGTACAACTGCAATAATAAAGTATATTACTACATATAAAAAGCCATTATCGCTGATTTCATTGTCCTTGTCTCCCAGATTGAGGATTTTACTCCAGGAGATGTCTTTATTAACTGCAATAAGAACAGAACATGTCACTGTCTAATTTAGGTTTTGATCACACCAAAAAAATTAGTTATGATTAATACAAGCTTTATTGTCTCTAGATGATGTAAAAGATGGATCTTTCTCATCACCAGATAAAACCAGAGGATTACTCATAATGACCTGTGAATTTATGTACTTATCATGAAAGTGTCTTTCTTGCAAAAAAATGTAGACCACAAATCCCAAGGTTCTTTATTACTCTGTCTATGTGCACTAAACCATCGGGCTGTTTTATATGAGCGGTTACAGTTCCCTATTACATTTTAAACTATTTGGTTCAGTCTCATAATACATTCATTTTACATCATAGCATATTGAATATCATCTAAAAAATACATACAGTTATAGTATCCACACCTGAATCAATTTTTTTTTTATCTTAGTTAGTCCTGTCTAAATGTCTGATCAGATCTGACAGAATCAATTGAAATCTGTCCAACATGCCTAATCAATTCTTTTTTTACTTGGCCTAGAACCCAATCAGTCAATATTAACTATAGAGCACCACAGACATGTCAATTGTACATGCTGCTTTAGTATCTAAGCTGCTTTTCTTTCCTATACAAGTTAATGTAAACGCACAGCAGCTTAAAACAGCTTCAAAGAAGGCCAAAGTAAAGAAAGGCAAACTAAAGCCCTCTGTGAACCATGACAAAGCAGATCAAATGCACATATAAGTTGCTAAATCTAAAACCCCCATGCATAGGCCAGGTACACATTGGCAAGGAACAAGTGTCCTTTTCCAAAAAGAGATATGAGAGGTGCCAGTAGTCCGCATGCTCCATGCAAATTGCAACATTAGACTTTTAGCTTCTTAATTGTCATGGTTTATAAGTAGATGCACTTTAACACAATAATAAAATAATAATAACACAGTATCTTAAAGTAAAAAATCAGATTATTGCATTCATTAAATTTATCATTTTTATAGGAAAACATCTTAATCTACATCTATCTGTCTATCTATCTAATAGTGGATTTTGTTTTGGTGCAAACAAGGATAAAGATGATTCTGTATCAATTTGGGATTTTTAAAGCATGCTTCTTCAAATAAAAAAATTATTTTTTTTGAAATGTTGTAAGGTCACTTCAAGTATATTGTGGACTCATCTCTAACTTTAACTCCTGATGAAATAGTTTATGTGTGAAACGTGTTGAGAAAAATATAACGAGGTTATTATATTATTGAAGGTAAAGTGGAGGTTATTGTATAATCTATGTTAGAAGATAATATATTATGGATTTATATGGATATCAAATGTTATGACTAATAATAATGTTAACAATGAATAACATCCTTAGGTGGAGAATAAATTCATTGTTTAGGGGTCTAGATACGCTGTTCATATCATGCAGAACATGGGTGAAGCACACTGATGGTCTAGATCAAACTGGGACTATGATGGGCTGACTGAAAAGTGGATGTTCTGTGGTAAAAGCAGGTTAAAGAGAATGAAAGTCCCTGAAATGGCCCAGTCACACTCACTGGAACAGAATCTCCAAAGATTCCTTCCGCCTGCACTGCCGCCAGAGGGAATAGGCCGAGCGCACCCTCCTGTGGTGCCCTACCACATGGGATTGTAGGGCCAAAGAGCGCCTCCTGACAGTTGGTTATTGGTCCGCTTGCCTCCTTTGATGACGCCTATGTGGGGAGCGGAACCTCTGGTGGTGATGCTAAAGGATATTTCTGTTTGCTGTGTTTAGAATTTGACATTTATATCAGCACTGTCTTTTCACATTTTATTAACGTGACATGCACTATTATCTGCTATATGAAATTGAGTGCAATGCATAGTACTGAAAACTTTTTTTGATGCTAGTCACCAGAGCAGGCAAATATGGAGACCCAGTGAAAGATAATATCCCTAGATGTATAATAACACACCAAGCTCTCATTTCCTGTACTTCTGGGGACACTATTAGTAGACGAGTCAAATAAAGGTCACACACTCCATTTCTATCACTTGAAACATAAATCCATGAGATTCTAATTGGCAGTAAAAGAGGATTTAGGAGGAGATGAACTATTGCATTGAAGTAGCTATACCCTTGGCGAACATTCCAGCCACTGGGTCTTGTCTCTTGTGTCCTAGACATAAGCAGGGGCCAGTGTATCTATTAGCTGTCCGGGTTTTACTCTACAATAAATTTCTATTTTACACTCTTTTTTGAATTTTTTGATTGTAGAAAATATCCCATTTCTTATTTTGGCTTTAGTAATTAAATCACATACATTTTACATTTTAACTACTTTTAACCTCCTATATTTTCAAAAAAATCACTTTATAATGATAGATAAAAATGAAGAAAACACACACTAGAGTGAATCTCTTTTCTCTAATTACATCAGTTGATCACAGGATTATTTATATCTTAAAGTTAATACAGCATAATAGTATGTTAATATGACTTAAGACAGAATCATTACTAGAAAAACAAGTAGATTACATTACATACATCTAGAAACCTGGATTCAATAAGCAGGGAATACTAAAGCCTATCAGCTATGTTTGGCTTGCAGGACTCCAGTATTTATCTTGCTTCATATCAGACTTTCTAAACCTAGTTACTAATAAAAAAAAAGCCCCAGGTTATGTAACAAAACCCCTTCTAACCGAACTATCAGAATAACAAGATATGAACAATATGGCTTTGATAGCTATCTAAGGTCACAGTCTTTCAGAAAATATAATTTCACTAGATTTATGGATACTTTAAGATAAAAGTAAAATAAAGAGTATTTTCAGTAAACTCATATTTTGGATTATTCTTACAGCTGTAATCCTAAAGTTGCTTTAAATATTCTTTTTTGTGTACGGAATTTAGAACTTTAGCTAGTAGAAACTGGGTTGAATAGCAACTGCCTTGGCTTACTGCTTCATAGTTGTTAAGACACATGAGCCACAAAGAGTAAATTCCTATTAATTTACATTGCCCGAAGGAACACAACAATTTTATGTCAGTTTAGCTGGGTGACCCCAAGGCAGTTCTACACAGGGACCCACTATTGGCTATGTCTGCCCCATAGTGCATGTCTATGAGATGAACAAATATGGCTGCCCAAATGTGTGTGCATATACCATACACACACTGTACAAAGTTAATAAGTAATAATTAGATAAATTTTTTGTTTATAATAAGTTAAATTGACATATCTTACATTTTCAACAGAAAAAAAAACTTAAATGTGGAATTATTGAGTATCACAAAGGATGAAAATATACCAATTATTAAATAGTGCCTAATGCATTAATCAGGCTGAATTAGGACATAATTTGGAATTCTGTAGTGTCTTTTCATTCTGTCTGGATGTATTATATTATCTTTTGTGATTAGCTGAACAGACAGAAACAGGAATTAAAAGTGTTTTAATTAAAAGCATGCAAATATTTAAGAATCCTGCTAATAAACCTAAATTTACAATTTGCTTTCTTCTTGCACATTTCAAAGGTTTCCAGGTGGAATTCTGTAAAGGAATTTAGAGTCTCTTAAAGAAAAACTACAGTTAGTATTTTTTGAATTATTGTAACATTTCCCGAAAGTATAATGTGACTTAAAATTTTACATGCTACATAATTTGATTACTTTCCTGTTTCTGTAGGTTTATATACATATAGGATCTTGGTTACATATGTTGCTGCAATGTTTTGTTGTGTTTTGGTTAGGTATCTAGCAAGAGATCATTTCTAACAAAGGAGATGTGGCTAGCAATAAATGGCATAGGGATACCGACTGTCATGATAGACTGTTGCATATTTTGGCCATGGGTCACAGACTGGCAATGTTGAACAAATGTCATGTGAACAAATATATGACACAGAAACAATAAAAATAAAAAATGATAGAAAATGCAATATGCCATCCAAGCAAAATATTTATATTTAGGATCCTGTGGTAGATCTATGTGGACCAGCTGTATGTGGATGGTCTGTACATTGCCTTGTCCAATACAGTCTATCAACCCATGGGCCCTTTTGCCATGTAACTCTGGCCATGTGTTCTTTGTGTTAGCAATGATACCTTGTGGTTATCTAACCAAAACAAGTACTAAAACCCAATGAAACATTGCAGCAATATATGTAACAAAGATCTTGCTGGCCTGTTATGTGAACAAAATGTAGAGCCCATTGATGTAGACTCACTAAGGTCTACCACAGGTATCCAAATAGAATGGGCCTGATTTATTAAATCTCTCCAAGACTCCACAATAGATTACAATGAGAGAAAACATGCAAGGGATTTCTTAAAAATAATTTTCTATACGTTACATGTATTTTCAATTCAGGATCCGATCCATTCCAGGTTTGCTGGATGACTCAAGTTCTCGCATGATAGTGTATCTTCTCCAGTCTTGGAGAGTTGGAATAAATCAGGCCCAATATATTGCTTAACATGCAGTGGAAACATTTTACAATACTTGCAAAATACTCACCATTAAATAATGTATTTGTACTATATTTGTACATAGAACACCAATATAAAAATAAAAAAAAGGATTTTGAGCTAACAATGTTTGTAAATGTATATTAACATACCTTATGTAGGATCCATGCACAACTTTACTAAGTGTTGTTCTTCTCTAATCAGTGGTGTCTGGGGTAATCTCTGGATATGCATTGTATCTGGTTATGTCCCACTTTGGTATTCTTCTGGATTTAGGTACTTCAGAGACACTTTGATAGTAATGTATTACTTCATGATATGTGTGCAAAATTAAGTTTCAATGGCTGGAGAGTAAAGCTGAGTGCTTGGGAATTACATGGTCATATTTACTATGATGCCATAGAGATGACTATCAAACTGAGCCAACAGTTTGGTGAAAAACATATTTTTTTAGGATAGGTTGTTTCTCAGTTGCAATAACATTTTGGGAACTGCAAGAGGTGGAGGTACAGAATGTTCTACTAATGGGAACCCAAAACAACACGTACAGCTACAGTACTATACAACAGCTACTTCTATAGAGGGAACAACAACTAGAAGTCAAAATAACAGAGTTTTCATGATGGATTCCATTTGATAACACTTAACATTAATATTTAACATTCAACGGATATGTCTAGAAGAGGCTGCTAGCATGTTACCTCATGTTTCACAGTTACTGAAGGAATTGACAATGAAAACATATATTCCAGCATAGCTGCATTATGTGAACATGTGAAGCACTCATGCCATGTAAGCATAATGCCAGGCTGATCGCCTCCCTATAAGTATTCATGTTACATCTTTAAGGGAATTAGAGCATTATCCTGTATACTTAGGTCTATGATTAAAGCAGCTTATGCAATAATTGCAGTATTTATAACTAATAACACAGCACTTGTAAAAAATATGACTAGGATAAAATTTCATAAAACCCTTCTGATATAAGATCCTTAGAAAAAATGCAGCTGACATTTAGAAATCACTGGAAACGAATGACAGTATCTCAGCACTGCTGGTATTTGGCTGCTTCCATGATCCGAATGAACCTTTATTCCTTTTTTAACTTTTAAAATAAAATACTCTAAGAACCCGCACAGTGCCTGCTATTCCCTTTGCAAGCTATGAAAGCCTCTGTTTTGTGTTCTACTAACCAAGTTCTCTTTGATGCAAAGTTTAGCTCTTAATAACATGAAATTATGATCAGAGGCGTGCATGGAAAAGAAATTTTTTATTCAACCAAGTTCACATTAGGATGGGCAGCTGATTTTTCATGAAGTTGATTTCTCTATGTGGAGAAATTTGCATGAAAATAAAGCTTTTTGTCATTTCACAAACTTAAGTTAATCATAAATGTCCTGAATCATCACCAAAATGAGTCAGGAAGACCGATGGTCACGAGTCAAGTTAAGATAAAACATGCAGATTCTCCATGAATCAAAGTCAAAATATAGTCATTTTTTTAAGCTCTCCACAAACCTTTGTCTATAATATATATATATATATATATATATATATATTTATATATTTATATATTGGTGTATCCCCAGATGAAGCAAAGTAATAATCTGTACAATGCGTTGGAAAGTGGACCAGGAAGATGGGAGTTTATTACTCAGAGGAGATAATTTATACATAACATATACATAACTGCAACTATTTTTGTATTAACATTTTTTTACTGGTAGTCCCTGAGTTTACGACATCCGATGTATGGACGCCTCCTAGATCAGACCTTTCCTGCTCACTCCTGTAGGACAGAGACTTAATAGGGGAGAGGGGGGCGGTTTGTATGATTTGCAGAAGAAATATTTCACTAAACACAGCTGATGTTGTGGGTGATCTTAAAGAAGAACTAGGGCAGTGATGCACTCTTATTTAAAAAAAAAAAAAAGTGTTGCATTTAAAAAAAAAAACAACATAATTTTTACTTAACATAAAAGGTTTGTCAGATAATTATAAAAAGTAAACATAAACCATTAAAAAACAAGTTGTGATAATGACAGGTAGGTAGGAAACGATTTCCTAATAATTTTATTGTTCTTAAAAATTTAAGCTTGTAATAAATGTTTCCATGTCACTAAAATTATTGGTTTTCCTGCATGACAAATGACCATCCAATGTAATTCTAATTTAACCTTCTAAAAAAATGTTGAGAAACATCTCAATAATTTAATTATTCAATCAGTCATAAAGCAAATCTTTGTCTACTTATTTGGTTTGCACATGATTGGGCTTTTTACGTGAATAGACAGTTGAAGTGAGTATTTTTAAATATTGTGTGAAGATTCTCAACTTTTTTAGTAAATTAGCTTCTTTTTGTTGTAGGAGACAATGCAGAGAAACTACTACTTCACCATGGAAAACAAGTTTTTCTGTGTTACATGTTCACTGTACATACAAAGAAACAAAAATGTGATTGCATGTACATGTGTCAGGTAACTGGGAGCAAAACACAAGATAAAAAAGACAAAAAAGTATAATTTTTACAAATTACATTATGTTTTGATGCAATTTTTACTTTAAAATCATATCCATTAACTCCAGATTTTTTTCTATGTTTTCTTGCAAAAAATAATTTACATAAATTACATTTAGTCCAGAACTCAAGCATGTGTCAAAAGACATATCTTTGCTTAAAAAAGCAGATGTGACCTTCCTTATTAATAAAGACACCATTATCTTCCAATATGTAAACTCTGGGGGAGATACCATCATAATCACTTGTCATTTATGCTTTGAAGAAATGCAGCCCGTAGATGATACAGAGGGCTGAGATAAGGCATCTAAATAGCGCAGTGCGGCAGTGAGTATTCATTATGGGACTTGGCATCAACCTAATGACAGTGTTTCTGCATCCCAGATGGGAGATGAAAAATGTTTTATAAATAAAAGTTCATCGTCATCTGTTTTAGCTAGTGTCTGGTCACTGACACCGGGCATGTAGAACTGAATGAGAACATTGCTACTTAGAAACAATTACTCAGTCATCTGTATCTGGCCTAAACAAGCAGTGAAATGATATAGATGATTGTACCACATCAAAGGCTCATTAATGGCAGTTCAATCTAGAAAAGATCCACAAAGGGAGACATGTTTCCGTAAGATATGTTCATGGTAATTTGATAAATGGCACTCATTACAACAGAGTGACATTCATAATATACAGTAGGAAGGATCTATGTAAACAGGGTTTAGATTGAACAGTAATAGATGGTAGGTAATTCTTATTTATACCATGAAAATTCTCATAAAAATGCATTTTATGATGTAAACAGGTTTTGCAAGGGGGCTGCTATTGCACCAAGTAAAATCAGAACACTTGGACAGAATACTCATTTTATGTCAATCAGTTAAAAAAAAAAGTATGATGGACAACATATGACAGTGGTGGTACACATGACATATTTCCTTTGGGTTCATTGTCTTGATGATGTTTGTAAAAAGATACCAAAAGGATGGCTTACAGAGCAAAGACAACACTTACCTGTTCTTATGGCATGGCTGCCTTGCTGGCCAAACCATGAACATTTTCCAGTAACTAGATTCTGTAACACAAAAGTGAGCAGGAAAGCAATGCCATAGAAGCAGATGCATTCTGTCCATACCAATTATTTTGTGAATTGTCTGGTTAAAAAACAAGTGTTGGTGACACACAGGTTTTTGTTAAGGCACCTTGGATTACCAATAATCATTACTTGGGTTTGTTATCAAGTTGACCAATGATTTTTGATTTGTGCCCATTTGGGGATATTCCCTGCACCTTCTTAACCTCTTTTGAAGGCATAACAGCAAATAAAAGGACTAGGAGGAAATGCCCTTTTAGACACTTGTCACGGAAACAAGTTTCCCCATTAGACAATGTTGATGCTATTGACATTAAACATTTCAGAATCTAAGGCTAGGTACACACGTCTAATAAATGGTGTTAGAAAAGAAGGACTAATGACAGATCTGGAATTATTCCTGATTATATTGAAGGATTGTATTGTGCATGAATCTGTTCAAATATAATTCACCAAAAATGTACACACATTAGATACGATCGTTTGAACGATGCAAGAAGTGACGTGTACCGGAGAAAGTGTACCGCAGAACCATCCACGATCACCAAAGGACCATACACACAATAGATGAACAATTGTCACCCAAACAGATTTGCCAGAACAGTTGTTTGTTTACAGCGACATTCCTCGTTCATCAACATTGTTGGCCTGTTGTAGTGCACTTTTTTTGTTAATGATTATCGAACAATCGGTCAATAATCATTCGTTTCCAATGACAATTATTGCACATACATAGCCTAAGAGCAGTTTGAAGCATAGGAAAAATATAGCAAGGAAAAAAAAATTATATATATATATATATATATATATATATTTAATTTGTATTGTGATATACACATGGGACCAAGGATTTTTATTTCAAAAGAACAGTCTCTCCAAATGTGGAACAATTGGGAGGTATATAAAAGGAAGGAAAAAACATGATTTAGCATAAACATTTGTATATAGATATACATTTTATAGGAAGATGAACAGTTTTATCTACAAATATAAACATTTTCTGAGAACATAAACTTTACAAAAGAAATGATATAATAGTTACAAGGACATAATATTCTGTATCCTTATAATAGCATGCGTGAAGAATGGCACTGCTTCAATGTCAATGAGACTACATGTATGCAATAAACACCCTTACTTGCATTAGTCTTACAAACTTACAAACTTACGTACCATTCTTTAACTGAATTAACCTGCACCTTGTAATTGTTTGTTTATTGGAAGCAATGATCATGCAAGCTAAAGAAGCATTTGTTTGAGAAATTCTGATAAATGACAAGGATTTCACTTGATTCTGTCAGGAAAAAATGGACTTCAGACTAAACTACTGATTTCATACCCAACAAACATTTATATTGGACATAACAAGTAATTCTAAAGCCTCTCAATAATATTACTAAATGATCAGGCCTATTATCCCCAACTAATTGCACCCATACAAAGCCAAACACGTCAGTGTATTAGGCTAGGAAATATCTTTACAAACCAATCAAGGCTTCTAAAAACACACCAAGCATTATCTGTGCCAAAGTCTACTCTCTCCAATGTTTATATGTAATTCCCACTTGCAGCTACTGATGTAGTCACATTACATTGCCAGCACCTGAACAGTATTCTATCTGTGCAGTTTACCAGATCCTTTCTAAAGTTTTTTTTGGTAGCAGACTTTTGGTAACAAACTATTTCTACCAGACTATTGCTAACATGTCCAGCATATTGGTGTAATGTTACCCAAAAGACAAGGGATGGAATTCTTGACAAGTAATGTCATACATAGGGGACCACTTTATTGGCTTTCCTTGAAGGTACAAATGCAGGGGAGTAAAGTTGGGTGCAATGTTTTTTGCAGCTGATTGGTATTGCTTTGTATGCAGGTACATGGAAGTATGTTGGTACAGATATATATAAAATGGTTGGACAGTATGCAATACATGGATAAACTAAAGAATGAGTGGTGGATCTGTCCACAATAGCAAAGGAACTTGATAAGGGGGAATCAAATACTCAAAGTAAAGCGGTCACTTTCCCCTTTATTGGCAAAGTAATATGTTTACAGTTTAAAAATGTACATCCTCCATTGTAGATACTTACAAAAACCACTTAAGTATCTAAGTTATGTATCTGTTTTGTACTTATGCTGATATAATCAGGAGGCACACCTGGGGCTTTAAGTATGCATCTTTGTTTTAAAGAAATGTTTTTGATAAAAAATATATAAATATATATAAGATATAAAAATATATTTTAGGAAGAAAATATAATAATAGTGAATTTTCTTTGTTAACATTTGCTAAAGACCTTTTTAATGTTCATTGCAACGTAAGTATTTCATTCAGCCATGTCTTGTTTTACTACAGGCAAGAAGTCATGGTCTACTTTAAGATTCGTGTGAAGAAAAGTCCTTGAAATGTGACTCGCCAGAGGCAGAATCCAGTATGAAAGATTTGCAGGTAATAACGTCCCTGGCTTGGTCTTGGCAATGTCTTTATAAATTTAAACACAAACCTATGTTTAAAAGTATCCTTTTAATAAATTGGAGCTACTTATTGGCAAGTTAGGATATTAAGCGTTGTATGTTTATTCATTATCTCCCTACGTAATTAAGCACCTTATATAATGATATTGTTACATTCTTTGGGTTTAGTTACTAGCATTTTTTATTAGAAGTCTGTAAAACACAGAAGTTTACCTTCATGCCCAGAGCATTTTTATTTTATACACTGTTGTTAAACTTGCGGTGCCACATTCTTTGACTTTGATTCTTTGATAATTTGGCATAACGCTTAGCCAATTAGACTGTAGATATAATTTTGACATTGTTATTGCTCCATATTGCTTAGTGTTAGGCTTGTGCTAATCTTTGTAAGTGTGATAAAAATTGTAAGGTCTAAGTATAAATCTAGGCATTAACAGATTTACTCCTGAATTCCCTTTTTCCTCTAAAGAGTATGTCCCAGCATTATTTTGCATTTTTACCTTTTTACTGTAACGAAAACAGTTTATATCATCACCAGGCTTGTATAACCTATGAAAAAAAGCTGTTGGGATTTCAGTTCCTACTGATGTAAGCCTACTACCAGAGCTACATCTCTCAAGAACACTTTCCCTAGATACAGAGTTCATACATGCTCCTGGAAGTTAAGGCAGTAGCATTGTTATTTTGAGAAAGAAGAATAGGACGGTAGGGGCACAATCGTTTTATTGAAGGGTATTAGGGTTTTTTTTCTGGAAAAACATGAAAAACAAATATATGTATTTTTCTAACATTTTGCCTTGACACACACTTCAAGTTATAAGTCAGTGTGTTAAGTATTGAAAGCTAGGTTTAAAGGTACGGCTTAAGACAAGGTAAGGGCTAATGTTAGGTCAGTAGCTAAATTAGGTGTTAGGTTCAGGGGATATAAACACAAAAATTAAAATTTCATATGAAATTAAAATGTTATCTAAAAATATTTCATATAAGCAATTAACAAGTTTCTTACATTTCAAAAGTTAAATATGTGGCTTTACAAAAAGAAATGGTGATTCTGTCATTAAAGTAGACCTATCATGACATTTTTGAAATTATGCAAAAGAGTGGCTAACCTTTTTATATAATGGAAAAATGTTTTGTTTTTGTTTTTTTGAAGGAGAATACCTCTCCCCTTCCTTTTTCCCGTTTTCAGGAGGAAACATCACCCATGAATGCAGAGGGATTCAGGGG
>NC_092861.1:128449844-128486776 GCF_032062135.1 Pyxicephalus adspersus
ACGCTTGGTGATCCCAAAAACATGGAATGGATTTAAAAAATCATTTGCTTTTCGCTAGCACACCTTTTGAATCCTGAACCAGATCCATTCCAGGTTTGCTGGATAACCCAGCTTCACTGATGAAAGTGTATTCTCTCCAGCCTTGGAGAGCTTTCATAAATCAGGGCCCATGTGTCTACTGACACAACAATTGTTTATGACTGCTTTCGCAAACTAAATGTCAGGTTTGGGAAATTTGGTTAGCTAAAGGATTGGGGCGAGGAATGATGGTAAGTTCATTCAAACCTCCTAGGACCAAAAACACAATTTTTCGATGTAATAAAGCAATTTTCCATGTGTTTAACTTTTGTAAATGTCATTGGCAATGAAAGCTCCTGAACCAAATAATACTATGCCTAATTGATGCCAACAAATAACAAAGCAGTTTATTTGTGTTTATATGTGTGTTTTACAAGCCGAGTTCATTAAACACAGATGTTGCTTTCAAAACAAGAGAGCTACAGGGAAGTCCCATGGAAAATGCTGCATCTCAAAACATTACATTTATGGTAAACAAGCATTGAGAATAGTCAGGAGATGACCCAGACAATCCGAACAAATTAAAAAACAATTAAACTTGACAGTACTGACTATGGGATGGTGAGAATAATGCGTGATTTTTTAAAAACAATTTAGGATGCCAACAAGGTAATTTTTAGATAAACTTTTTAATACCAAACTACAATAAGAGAAATTTTATTTTTAAATATATAACTGTCCTAACTGTCTGAACTTTTATGGCAACCTTTTGTTAAAATATTTTGACGTATTTAAATTGGCACTTCAGTGTAATGACAGGTTGGCAAAGACCACATGTTTGCCCATGCACATAGTGTAAGAGTGATAAGGTATTGATATTAGTTTCATGTAAACTACATTTATTGGTATTCAATCATTTACAACCGAACCTAAGGGTGTTTTTATATCCGCTTTGGGCACAGAAATCATCACTATATATATATATATATATATATATATATATATATATATATCAATCAATAATGCGTGGAAACCAATAGGTCAATAAGTATATATTCTCCTCAAGTCTGGGCAGCACAAGAAAGATAAATTTAAATTACATGCTATGGATAACTACATTTAAGGATGGGCAAGAAACAATAGTTTTGTATACAAGGCCATAAGTCACTTACATGAACACAAAGGATGAAAAATCCAATATATGTACCCATTGGCATATTAATAATTTAATCTTAACCTAATTGAACCTTCTTAACAGACTGTCCCTCTTTCAATTTAGTTTCTCTTCACCGTCTATTGTCCCTTTTGGGTTGGTAATATATATCCTTATAAAAATGTATTATTTAACTATTTTAAAGGTATTTTGTGCACTAAACCTCTCATCCAGCCTCATAGGTATTCCATTTGTTATTTTGAGAAGCTAATATAAAGAAAATGTAGTTGTAAACAAGTGAACTTGTAATATTGTATTTTTTGGTTCACCAAAACAGGAGAATGTCAGGGGTGCATTATTTGCCTTTATATTTTAGGTTAAAAGGTTGGGAGCTATGGAATAGACAATGACAGTGTATGTATTTCCTCAATGACAGGTGCACTTTAATCTGCGGCCTTTAAGGTCCTTATACCATATTACATTTCAGTTTCAGGCCCCCAACTATATAGAGATTACAGATCATCATACTTTCAGATTCATTTTTTTTACAAGCATATGAGCTGGGTTTAACATTTATTGCCTGAAATAATTATAGTCAATGTAAATTTTACATTAGGTTAGATGATTTTAAAATCCATGATGTCAAAAGGCATTATTAATCTATAGAAAGAGTTTGTTTGAAGCAGAGTTCCAGCTAAGATAGTGAAAGTCTAATGATACCATGCGGGGCTCATAGTTACCGTAGAGAGTCTATGAATGCCTGAGTGGACTTATACTCATTCCCAGACTCTGCAATATTGAAAAGAGGAAGATTAAAGGGAAATGCACTCTTGCTATTTTTGGGATTTTTAGTCACTGTATTTTGTTTAGATGAAAATATGCAAAGTATTACATACTTACAGCTAATGTATAATGTGCTTTGCACTTAAAGGGCTTGGATGCATGGCTCCCAACTATCCCTCAGTTCAAGAAAACATCAATTTTTTTGGGGCCAAATCACTCTTCCCTCTTATCAAATGCCTCCATTTTTAAGTGTGTTGCTTGGATCTGGTATTATAAATCCAAAATTTTAAAATTTAAATCAGGACTTTGGAGTCAAGCACACAAATTGTTGTTTTGTGATGCTTTAAGTCTTATGGTCCATGTGACTAGGAGTCTGGAAAGCGGGTATCCTGGGTCCTAATTTTTTTTTTTGTGCTAAATCAAGTTCCTTTCCTGCTTCATAAAGTTAACAGGTAAGTAGATAGTATACAGACATCTTCAGAGAGTAAAAGAAGAAAATAATTTCAAAGGGTCAGAAAGATTGGGAAAACTGTTGTAGGTTGTATTGCTTTCTGTGTCTCCTGCTGGGAATTTTAACCTTATTTTTTTCTTAGTGACCCTTGTTGAATTGATAGGTAATACAGAATGTTAAAGCCTAATGTAGAGATAAATCATCCAATGTCAACAGATATTTCAGGGACAACTCAAATGAGATTCCATCTTTTGGTGATATTTGGTGAATAGGTTGTGAAAATAGGTCTCCCTAGTGAGACCCAGCCAGAAACATTAGGCTGGTAGGGATTTTAACCTTTTCAAAGTCTAGATTCAAATGGTGGTTTACTGATCAGATGCAAAAATATAGCAGAGGAATTGATATATAAAGCACTGACCTTATTATTAATATTACACAGTATTTATATAGTGCCGACATATAACGCTGTGCTGTACAAAGTCTATAGTCATGTCACTAGCTGAACCACAAAGGGGCTCATAATCTAATGACCCTACTTTAGTCATATGTCATTACCAAAGTCTAAGGTCATGTTTTTAGGGGGAAGCCAATTAACTGTTTTGGAATGTGGGAGGAAACCCACACAAACACGGGAAGAACCTGCAAACTCCATGCAGATAGTGTCCTGGCCGAGATTCGAATTTTAAACCTAGTGCTGCAAAGGCCAGAGTGCTAACCACTGAGCCAACTGTGCTGACTTTAGGGAAGATTAGTAACCAATAATATAAATCACTGGCCTCATGAGGGCAGCAGTACCTGATTTTTCAATATTTACTTTTATTCTCTCCCCATCAGAGCAGAAGTGTCAGACTTGCTAAAGTCTAAAGCAATGATGGCAGTAAGGCCATCCTTTATCCTACATAAGTTCAGTGCCCATATACACTCAGATGTACTACAAAGGTGCTGTCAGGATTACATTAAACGGAACTAAAGGTGAGGGTAATTGCCAATTTTATCCTTCTCCAGAAGCTTGCACATATTGTTAATTACCAGCCCAGAGCTCAGGCAAGAGACCAGTCAGATTATTTCCAGGCAATTGAATAGCTATGTCAGTTAGTTACAGTTTAAAAGAAGAACACTAATCATGTCCGATGAGATTCTGTAAAGAGGCCTGGAGAAAATAACCTGATAGTGGCCCCTAACGGCTTTGCTATATACTGCCCTAGGCCACTTTATCTTATACAATATACCCACAACTGTGACATCACAAATCTAAGGTTTCCAAAAAGTACACATTTAGGGTATTCTATATGTTGTAAAACAATCCATGGATTTAGATGGTCTTTTGGGTTAGACTAAACTTATGGTCAGGGATTGGGAAAAGAAGGTTTAAGGTTGGTGATGGGATATATGTAGTTCTATAGGGTTAAAGTAAATCTGGTGGGAGAAAATTTAGGGTTCCTCACGCTAAGCCAGTTCAAAGCCTATTACCTTTGTTTGGCATGTGCATCCTGGTGCAATGCGGTGCCTATTGCTTGATTTTCTACTGTATACATAGTGCATGGGACAACTTAATAATGCACAGCATAGAAACACACTGGATGGGAAATGATAGACTATCATGGGAGAACCTGGGTGATCCAGCAAGGCTAGAATGGGTTTCCTTAAAATTATTTGATATTAGTTTTCAGTCTTTAACACCCTTTCCTAAAAAATATCTCTTTGCACATCTATACAACCAAATCACTTTTTTGCCTTTTTTACATATTTCTCCCCTAAAACATGCCAAAAATGGCACAGACTAACTATATCCATAGCATTTAACTGGATTAAAACACTGATCACCACAATGTAAGGGCAGTGACCTAAAAAGACCAACCATTTGTAAGCTTTGCAGAGATGATTCTGTATATCCTTATTAATAATTATATATTTTTGTATGAAGAGAATCCAATTTACTTTTACATTCAGATAATTAGACAGTCATTGCCTTCCATGGCAAAAGAAATCAAACATTTGACTTGTAAAACGAAAGGTGTTCTTTTCTATGCTGAGGATATAACCAAGATCAAGATATTAGAGAAAATAGAGGAAAAATAGGTCATCCAGAAATCTCTATGCCTGGACCATTTTCAGTAACAGAAACCATACTTGTATTAAAACTATCATTATTTTCTACAGTATGGGGTTAAGCAACCAGAAATGGAATTTCAAGGTCATCATCTGTGAAAATGTTTAAAGCTGTATTATCAACCTGAGTTTAAAAATTAAATGTGGATGACAGTTTAGTATGCTATTTGCATTTATTGTGGTATGTTGGATATAAAGATCAGTCAAACAAGATTCTGAGAAAAACCAGGCTACCAGATCCAAAAAGAAATATATATGAGACCTATAAGCATTAAAACACTATTGTTTCTTGTTCTAAGAATCATTTAGTTCTGGTATAAAATATACCCTGTGTAACCTAATAATGAAACCAAAATATTATGTCATGAAATTCAAAGTTAGAACTTGAGCTGAAGCTGCCAAGCACACCATTCTGTCTGTATTATATATCACAAGAAACAAAGTTGACACCAATATAAGAACCAGGTACTATCAATATCATATTACCAAGGCCTAAACTAGTTGTCCTTACCAGAATCACAGAATAATTTAATGATAAATCAGAACTACCCAGTCTAGCCAATTTCCTAACCTTCTACAGAATTCACTTTCCAATAATCTAAAAGCAATACAAGACGCCAGATAGCCTAGTCCAGTACAGAGGTATTGTAGTGCACCACCATATGGCACAAGGACTGGAGAGAACCCAGACACGCCTGGTGTATGGAAAGTGTTTTTCTTGCATATCAAGTTTGTATATCCCCAAAGGGAAAAACTATTAGAGTAGGAGATGTTCAATGTCTATATTTTTGTGTGTGCTACTTTAATTCTGATATGCTTATCATTCTGATATATACATTGAGTGTTTTCATGCTGATTGGCCTTTACCTGTAACCTGTTTTAATCACTAGCAAGATAATGACCCCCCCCCCCCACCCCACTGAATAAAGCTGAAAGAGAACACCTTGTGGTATTAACTTTTTTAACATGGCATAGTCATGGGGGGACCTGTCCAACATGTATTACTAGGGTTTTGCCAAGTTATACTTTATGTAATGTTTTGGCTCTGACATATTACCGACCAAATACTAGAATACCAAACCTAACTGTGTTTTGTTAAAGGAAGCTTAATTATAAAGCTTATTTATGATTTAGCCCACTGGAAACTGTCCCTAATTATGAGAGGTTTATTTGGTTGTGCTTGCCTCCCAAGTAACATTCTTTCCTGAATATGTTACCTTGGTAAAGATAAACTCTAGGCAGTTGAAAATCATGTAATATTATTACCATTGATATAGTTCTGTAATCATTAAGACACTATTAAAATTATTATTTAAATGCAAGCAGTGTAAGCCCTTGAATTGTCCGTCAGCAGAACCTGACTATGAAGTGATGAAGAAGGAGGCACATTGGTCAAGCAGAGTGACTGAAATATTTGTGCATTGCTTTGCTGCTTCTCTTGTCAATGTCCACTCACAGACTGGAGTCTCAGACAGACTAAGCTCAGAGGAAGTGGGTGAAAGACTGGGGAGCTTGAGTAGTGGAAAGAATTATGGCAGAGAAAGTTGAAGGTGAAAATTACAGCAAATGTTGATTTGTTTTAATATTTTATTCTGTTAATGAGCTATTTATTCTTAGCTTGGTATTTTTGTCTAAAGTTGTGCTTTGAATTATTGGCAGTACTGAACTGATCTTATCAGATAATTTAAGATTCTTACTCTGCAGTTTATGAGTGACTGTACAAACAGGAAGGCTATAAGAATAATTACCATTTCATATTTGATATTTATGAGAGATGATTAAAACTACTTCCTTACTACTCTGTTAGTTGTAGATGAAGACCACTGGTTGTGCCAATTAACCCAATGCGGGCTATGTATATAAAACCTATACAAGTTGCCATGTTCTTTAATGAAAGTAATAATGAACTATTAGGATTGAGAAACATTTTGTCTGCGTTCCTCGATGATCATAACTTTTGACACCTCATTATTCCTAATAAGTAATTAAATATTTAGATACATATCATATATGTGAATGGTATTACTAGCTCTTTTTTAGGTCAACTTATATTTTAAAGCTCTGAGGTTCTTTACTAGACAGATATGACGTACTGTGCCATCGTTGACATTAGTTACATCTTCCATACTCAATAATCAGCATTCACAGACTGTAAAACTAACATGGAATTTGAAGAACTCATTACATGACTGAACTCTTAAAATATTCATCTATAATGGCCAAAGCAACAAAGCATTTCAGCAATCAAGCAGGTACAGTAAGTCAACGGTTCTGTGATTTTCCATGTACTAAATTACATGTATAGTGATGAATAATGCAGACAGCGGAGACTATATGACAGCAATAACAATAATTAGTCTACAACGCTTCAGCAAAACCAATAGTCGTGTTTTTATTTATGACAATGCTTTTATCCTCAAGTGAAATACGGTATATATTACATAAACAAGAAGACCCAACATTTGGAATTTGTTCAGACAGAGCAACAAAAATGATAAAGGGTAGTGTATTGGCTAATAGCTCCTAAAAATCCTCCAGAACATGGGACAATAATTTTAAGAGCTCCAGTCAGAAACATCCAAAGTTACCGTTCATTTCAAAAAGCATACAAAAGCATATAGGGAGGTAAAGAGACCAATCATACAGTATACAACAATTGCTTCCACAGTCCACAATGAAAAGCTATTGTAGCCAGAGGCAGGAGCAGCCAACTATTGGCCATTGTGTAGAACAAGAACCTCCCATTACCCTAACTCAACTATAGTTGAGAAATGAGACTAAGATCTATTCTAGTTGCTATAATTTGCATACATATTATACTAATTTTTTTTACTTATCGACTTATTTAGCCAATTACCCAAGTTCCTGGGTTAAGGACATCCGACATATAGACGACTCCTAGATTCGAACGGGCTTCTCTGCTTGCTCGTGTGCAGTAGCAGTACCAGAAATGAGTTCCAATGCCTCTGATCACTTTCTACACACTCATAACGGCATACCCCACCAAAAAGGAAGGAGCTGAGGTTTATATGAGAACACTTGGGCAGAGAGTTTATATATGTAAATATATAAATATGACAAATAAGTGATTAAATTGCATAACCTAATATTAAAATATTATGGCATGGTGGATCTGATCACCTTGGAAATAGTCAGAGAACAAATATTCTAAAATCAAATCCAAATAAGTGGGCCTATAGTCTATAAAATACCAGATGCTGAAATGTTTCCTTGTTTAATAATATAGTGGGTTTTCTTTGCTTCCCTAAGTGTTTCTTCAGAAACATCCCCAATGTGGCATTCTAGGATTTGGACTACACCTATCCAGTGACGTGCCACTGCAGACCGCTGTGCTTAATTAATTACTGCCTATTACACCAATGTGATTTCTGGTAAGGACTGAGTTACTTGTCATGTGACACAGGCTTTTCCATGGATGCAATACCAGTGCTATTGGTATACCTTCCTTGTACTGTGCATGCGCCAAGATTTATTGGCAAGGCAACTGCACCTCACATATACATTATACCGATGCCTATAGAAAAAAAGTGCTCATATTTTAGAATGGATAATTTTATTACGAATAGGCTAGCATGGTCATGATAGCATCACAGCAGACAATTCAGCAGAAATAGTTATTTTTTAAATTACATTTGTAGAGCATAGGTCAGCTTTAAATCAAAGAGACCCAACTTAGATCTGATGAGATGCTGCTTTAATACAACTTTTATTGCATGCTATCAGGCCTTTATATGAACTCTCTGTATTTCTGCTAACCAAGCTTGAAATTTCTGAGAAAAGGCAGACAATGTATGCCGCTTAATGTGTGCGCTCATGGAAAATTTAAATGTCATTGCTGGCTGGGGAAGAATTTTATCTTTACATGTCATGTTTCAATGCTGCATTATGCTATATGTTCACTTTTTTCCCCGTGAATTTACAGTGACATCTTCTGCCATCTAATAGATTATAACAAAGTGTTCAGTGCACACTGATTTAAAGAAACTTTTTATGAGCTAGGTGTATTACTGGAATACATGCAGATAGTCCATTTATACCAAAGGGAAAAATTTCACATATTTTATACACATTTTTATGGCAAAACTTACATACAACTGTTACATACTGTTAATGGACATCTTCAGGATAATGTTAAAGGCAGGCATGGATGGCATGTAAATGTACTCACCTACACAACCCCATCCTTTGATTTGTTGTTCTGCACTATTTATCCAAACAATAGAATTCTAAGGACGTTCTCTTACAGTGAGGAAAAGACAGGCTCAGGATGCTGAACTCAAATAACCCTAAAGATTCAAACAACTTAATGGGGAACATATGAAGATGAAATAAGCATTTGCATTAAAGTGTACCTGTTAGGAGAAAGATACATGAGCTGATATTGCTGACTTGTTTTAAAGGTGCATACACAGGAGTTGGCATCATTTTGCTAGCACATCAGTTAGTTAGCACTAACCTAGAACTTGCTTGCAACCAGCAAATCTTTAGGTAATCATGCAAGCAACTGAATGACAACTTTGGAACTTGTACATTTATAAGTCAGCAATGATAACTTCTGTAATTCAAACATGACAGCCAAAACTTACTTCCAAACATTGGACTTAACACGTTTTTAATGCTGCACACCACAACACTTGGCATGTTTGCTGCAGGTTACCATAGCTGTGAAATGAAACACCAAATGGCACCATGACACACCAAACTGCTTTGCCCTACTGTGTGTAGCAGTAATATCTGGTAAAACTTGTATTTTGCAAAGAGTTTTCACAACTCAAAGGCCGGCATGGAGGCTTAAAGTCAACCAAGTTTATAATTACCTGTAGAATTTACAGTTACTAGTGCTGAGTTCTTTGAATACAATATTTCCTATTCTTCTATTTTACATGAACAAACTAACCTCATGGTTCCCCAGCTGTCTCTACGGTAAGTGACCTGATAATCTCATAAGAGTTGAAGCTTAAAAATTGGTTCTATTTTTTTGAGGTCATTGGGATTTTGTAGATTTTTCGGCAAGAGGAACGTCCATGACCATCTAGCGTCTCCACTGTGGTTCCTTGACATCGTTTGTTGATTCGTTGTGCCAGATTTGTCATTGGACGACTAATACTAACAACTGTTGTTTCCCAAAAGAAAAAACAGACAACATAACAGTTATGTCTGTAATATTACTAAACAGTGCTTGTTCATTCTACTGTCACTGTAGAGCAGTGTTTCTCAACTGAGTTTGCCCGAGTTTGCTGGGTGTTCCTTGAGCAGTTGGTGACTCTCAAGTCAGTTTAAGTGATACCAATGATCTTTTGGTTATCCATAAGAAAAAGTCCTTTCCTTCTGATTGGAATGTAAATGCTTTCATTTGGCCAATGTAAATATTCCTGCCAAATTGATACATTATCAGTTTCCTGTCAGAGCTGTGAACCTTATGAATATCTGCTGTATTCTCTTTTATTTAACAGCAATTCCACTTTGGAATTGCTTCTACCTCTTTCTTTGTTGTGGGAGAGATGTTATCACTCAGACTAGCAATGCCAAAATGCGGAGGGGATGAGCAAATCTCCAACATATATTCCTTGACCACCAATTTCACTATGAAAAAAACATAACTAGCTCTAACAAGCACAATTACCAAACCTATGAATAAAAGAAGTATAACAATTGTTGATTTGTTATTTGTTGAATTATATTGTGTTATTCTAATTTTGAATAATATTAAGACAATAGGCCTTATTTATGAAAACTTATGAAAGACTGGAAAGGATAGACTATCATGGGAAAACCTAAATGAGCCAGCAAACCATCCACCCATGTTAGTATAGCTTCTCCAGTCTTGGAGAACTTTAATAAATCAGGCACATTGTGTCTCAAAACGTTTGTCAATAAAGAGATGAGTAAATCATTTCCGCCGTTTTAGAATACATGTCCTTTCATGTCATCCACTCATGTGAGCACCTTTTCTTTTAAGACTGATTGTAATGGTTACTTTTTCAGCCCATTCCCTATGGGTATTTATTTACTTACAATTATATAATGGGCCATAAGCTATTATAGATAAGATAAGGACAAGCAGAACAAACTGCATGGATCTCTAGTAGAACCATTTTGTACATATGTTTTAATTTGTTTTGCATATTTTTTCATAGCTTGTGTATGGAAACCCTTTCATTGTAGTTTCTGTGCTCCTCTTTAAGGATCCTTACATCTGGTGAATTGCCCATCATTTTTGTTGGGTGGTTGTTTATTATACAACCGCTTATGATGTGTGTTCTTTTATTTTTTTTTTAACTATTTCTATGACTTATTGAGTTTATAAATATATTTACATCCATTGTTTTACCTAATTTTAGTCCTGAAAAAGCAGCCCCTTTACTGCAAAACGAGTAGATAAAACCAATAAAAATAATTTTCCAACATATCTTATAAATCTTTGATATTTACACGTTTTTGTAAGTTTTTCAAGTATCACATGTTGTATAATGTACCCCGACATCAGCTCAACCATTACTATTTTGCTTTTATAGGTGTGATCAGCTATTTGTACAGCTACTATTGCAACCTGATTGCTGGTAACATTTTTATACAGTTTTTAATAAGTTATTTCTTGCTGTTCACTTGCTTTGGTGAATTGTCACCTTGCAGAGGATTATTTAGTTAACTAACTTAAAGATATTTAACTTTGCAGCCAATCACATGCAAGGAAGTTTAAAAAAGGCAGATTTTTATTTTAACTTGCATAATAGTGAGTGTAATTTAGCAGGGCTTATTTTACTAAGCATTTATGACTTATGCCTAATGTGTAAAAGATTCTCTATATCAGCATCTACCATCCTTTAATAAAACAACACAAAGTCTCAACCCTGCCTAGATTGAACCTACAACTAAATTGTTACTTATGCCTTATAAAGTGAATATATTGATTTATTCCATACATGTATTCTTAATTTTCACATGATCCTTGACCTAGATAAAATAGATAAAATATGCATCTATGGGCCTGATTTATTAAAGCTCCCCAAGGCTGGAGGGAATACACTTTCATCAGTGAAGCTGGGTGATTCAGCAAACCTGGAATGAATCTGGTCCAGGACTAATAACATTTGCTAGCAAATAACTTTGAAGAAATCAATTCCAGGTTTGCTGGATCACCCAGCTTCACTGAAGACAGTGTATTCTCTCCAGCCCTGCAGAGCTTTAATAAATCAGGGCCTATGAGTCAACTGCAACCTTTACCACATACAAATTTGCAAATGTGATAGGAGGCTGCAGTGCCACTGTGGAGTACTATAACAGAGAGTTAACAGGCTATGAGTGTGTTATATATAACTCATTTTAAAGTTGTACTAAGTGAACTTTCCAATTGATCTGTGCAACACCATAATCTCCTGTTGTGCCGTTATAGAACTGCTATAATTTTTGGATTAGCTGCTGACTGCTTGACTTGGCCTGGAGTCGCACTCTTGGTACAAAGAGAGAAAGACAAATGCTTCTATTGTGTAAATGTAATTGAATGTATTTTTATTGAGTTCTATAATAGGACCATATTTAGACGGTAAAATAATTCTGGTTTAGAGGATTTTTGTAGCCTTTCAGCAGTTAAAAAAATAAAGCCGGACTTGTGTTACTCCACAGAAATCGTGATGATGTAAATTTTTGTATAAATCTATGAAAATAAAATTCTTAATTTACAAGGAGTTTTCAAGGAGAATTTCACCCCAGGAGATCTGCAGCAAGGTTGCGTTTGTTGGCAGTGCATGCTTACACTTTTATTAATCTTCTGTGACCTAAATAATGCCAAACACTGTAGATAATTTAGACGTTAATGAGTTTCTGGCTTCATCAATAATGCATTCCTATAACGGGCACTATGAAACCTTTTATAAAATGACCAATCGTTTCTTTTTTGTCCTTATGTCAGTAGATTATGAGCTCTTAGTAACAGTCTGCTGTGACAATGGCACTGTTAGTTTGACATTTTTATTCTTGGGTAAAGACCATGTCAGGGGAGGAATTTGGGGAGTGCCATTGTGAATATGTCCTTGCTACACAATATCTTTACCTAACTGTTGTCCCTTCCAGCTGTACCAACACACCTTACCTTTATTTCACTGCCACTCCACTTGGTCACAGGGTGTAAGGATAATTACTTGGTTCACCTAGTTTTTCATGGAATTCCCTTCCTCTTATGTGACAGCACTGAGGCTTAGTAATTGACTGATCAGCTGCCCAGCCATCCAGCACCACCATGGGGCAGAGTCCTCAGCATTGTGAAAGTTAGCGGATTGGCAATATTATGTAACTGGTAAAGGCAGCAGTTGTGTGAACTTGGTTCACCTTAGACTTTAGACTGCCAATCTGATCATGGTATAACCTCTTTGTGAGTTACTGCAAACAAACAAGCAGGTCAGGAGCCTAGTGTTTTTTATTTTAGATTTCACTGACTATGCTTGTTCTGAGTGAGTGGTTCACTATTTAACAAAACATTGAAAGTTTCTAGATCTGTGTCCTCAAAAGGGTACACTCTGTAAATAGGCCTGTAAATAGTGACAGTTTTCTTTAAGATGTAATTTCTTTTTGCCTCAATTGATTTGCCACATCATTGTTACTTACAGGTACAGAATATCCTAAAGCCTGTCCAACAAAAATTTGCTGCCCTAGCTCTCCCAGCTATGAAAATTGAATTTCACGATGACAAAAAGAGAAGATTAATTAAGAAAGTAAAGCAGGAACTTTTGGTGCCAATTGGGTGACAGCTGAATTGATCTGTATGCAAAAGAAAGTTTTTTCTTTCTTCACTTATACAACTCCTGTTGAACAGCTGCTGCCATGAGGGGATATTTGTGTTTAACTATATGGAAAGTTCCAAGACAGGTTTTTATTACATACTATTCTTAGTGTGATTAGATTTTGAATTTTTTCTTTTTTTTTTAGGACATTTTCTAGATGCTTGCTATTGATATAATTAATGTTTCTTTTGTGTTTAAATTGTTGTAACACAATTCCTCTCCTATGAGTTATGTCTTTTTTATGCCAAATTTGGTACTGTGGTTTATTGTGGGTTCCTTCAGCCTTCATAAATAAACTTTATGCCATGTCATTTTTATTGAGGCTTTGTTATTTTAATTCATATTTGGCTGAAGAGCAAATTCTTTTTGTATTTGTTGTTACCATATGTAACCAGTGTTAACTCATAAATGTGTGGAATATTTGTTGTTATATTTTTATATATGTACAACACAACTGCTGTAATTTTTAATCTGAAAAATTTCGATAAAACCTTTGAAATACAAGACAAGTTTTATTTTATGTTATGGAAGACTGTTATCACTTTATGTACCATACTGTAGCATGTTATAATCACACATTTCATTAAATTTAATTGAATACTGAAATGTTTATTAAAAAAATGGTGAGGTTACCATTCTGGTCAAAGTTTAATTTCCAGGATGCCACAAGCTCCCAAAAAGTCTAAAAAATAAGCACTCAAGTTGCTGCCTAAAGTGATTAAAAATATATTTTTTCTTTAATATTATTAGTAATAAATAACAAAAAAATCCTCAAGCCTGCCAGGGCAGTGTTATGATCTGGGTTGCTTCAGTTGGACAGATCCAGGTTAAACTAAATAATGTCAGCCAGCTGACTACCTGGATATACTGATTGACCAGGTTTTTCCATCAATTGATTTATTCTTCCCTGATGGCATGAACATATTCCAAGATGACAATTCCAGGATTGTGAAAGAGTGGTTCAGGGAGCATGGGACATCATTCACACATGAATTGGCCACAACAGAGTCCAGACCTTAACGGCTTTGAGAATCTTTGGGATATGTTGGAGAATTTCCCATTATCAGTACAAGATCTTGAAGAAATACTTTTTTAGCTATTTGACTTGAGAGCCCCTTAAATTTCTGACAGTAGGAGGAATTCACACATAGTGGGTTGTTGATTGTAATACTTAAACATTTAGTTCTAGAAAAAAGTGATACGAAAATGCGATGATTTGGACAGGAGACATTTCTCAAGCCAATGTTATTTTTCTTAAATCATAAATATATGTCAGGTAAAATCTAAACAATCAGTTATATACCAACCTTTAAATGCTAACTCTCAAAAAACCTTTTCCAAATTGTAAAATGCTTAGATGATTTTTAAGTAAGAATGTTGCCGGTGGTCCTACCAATTTTTCAAAACATTTTTAAAATATATATCTGATATGACAAATATAAAGTTTTATGCACGCCTCTGGTGATTTAATAGAGCAAATGTATTATTTGATAAAAGCACTCACAGCATGCTTTATTAACAAATCCGTTTGGGATACAAAAAAATGTACCTGGTACATGACTCACTGGACAAAGTAGAACAGACAGATACGTGGCACCAAGTGTTCAGCTGTTTATGACTCACTTTTCAAAGAGCATTGTGAAACTTATTTATGGCTCAAATATACTCAGACAGAAGAAGGAATATATTTATATATAAGAATATATTTATACAACTGAATCATTTTCATTTGAGAGACACATTTTGGGCAATGGTAATCTGTCTCTTTGTAAAAAGGTACCAAACTTTGTCATATGGCATCATTGTCTTGTAACCTTATTGTCATGAGAACCTCTAGAATTACCAGGACAGCATAAAATTTCCCTTAAATGAGTGTGTATGGTCAGATTAAGTATTAGGTTTAAGATTAAAAATATATGTTAGTGGTTACATCTGGAATTCTGATTATGAGTTGGCAAATGCTTTATTTTTGGTATTAAAAGTAAATTTTCAGTGTGATAAATTTAAATAAACCCCAGGCAAACTCATTTTTATTAGTTTAGGACATAATGGAAAAGGAATGCAAGAGATGGGTCTTTATGCTCTGTGCGCCAACTGGAGAAATGTCTTATAACTTCCTGCCCTCCAAGCCTCACGTACATCAACCAAAGAAATACTTGCTTCTATTTTTTCAATTTCAGCAAACAACTGTCACCCTGAAACCTACTGGTAAAGCCTGTTTTATGATATTAGAAACAAAAAACAAAAACTGAAGTACTGTTTACTATACTTGTTTTACCTCACATTCTAAAAGGATGAATATAACTTCAAACACTAAAAAAGTAATTTTGTGTATACCTAAGGGGAGGAAAAACCCTCTTTATAGGGTCTTATTAAGAAAGAAGCTTTAAAACTTGTTGTTGGGGGATCCAGGTGGTGTGGCGTCTAGTATATCAATAATTCTGTCGTATTATTTAACAGCTGAATGGTTATTTTTAATATTATTATCTACCTATTTAATGTATAGTGTTGTGTAATATATTGGTGCTTTATAATTACAGTTCAATGTTACTACTAATAATACATCAAAAATAGCTTAAGCATATTTAGAGAAACAATTGTTAGAATGCTAGAATAATATTTGATGAAATGTTGGAAGTGGATGCCTGAAGTGTGTAAACTTTGTAAATAATTGATTGCTTTCCTCTAATGCCACAAGCACAACCTTCCATGTAAATCATGCAGCACTCCCTCCCCCCCCCCCCGTAGCCATTAGTGTTGTCATATGGTCAAAAATGAATGTGTCTCCTTAGGTGACCTCTTAGGGGGAAGCTGTCATCACAAAATTATGGAAGCTTCCTCAGCTGCTTTTTTTTTTTAAAGGTGTAAGACCTGGAGATGGCGTCCTCACTTTTGCATCACTACCTAGAGAGCCAATGGCATGGAAGAAATATAAAGCTAATAAAGCTGGAACTCTGGGGCTGCAAACTTGTTGAGCTCGGCAGCTTTCCTTTATAAATACAAAGCTTCTATATTTCTTTCCAGATATGTTCCATGACAAGCAGGGGAGAGGCTACTTGAGATCATGGCTGTAGATATTTTGGTGTACTATTATGTTTTATGTCATGACATCTTTCAATACATTGCGATAAAAGTATATTTCCCCAATTTAGTTTCTTTATAATCACTATAAGATGTTGATCTTGGCAAAATCCAGTGAGCTTCCAATGTTGCACTCAGCCCTGCCTGTTTTTCTTCTGTGGAATACAGAACACCTGTCCCTATGTTATGGAAAGGAGAGGTACTTATAGTCAGGAAATCAGTCTAGGGGCTCAGAGGTTAGCACTCTCACCTTTGCAATGCTAGGTCCCCGGTTCGACTCTTAGCTAGGACACTATCTGCATGGAGTTAGAAGGTTCTCCCCGTGTTTGTGTGGGTTTCCTTTGGGTACTGAGGTTTCCTCCAATATTCCAAAAACATGCAGTTAAGTAAATTGGCTTCCCCCAAAATTAACCTTAGACTGCATTAAAGATATTTGACTGAGGAAGGGACGGAAGATTGTAAGTCTGTTTTAAAGAAGAGTTAGTGATATGACTATAGATTTTGTAAAGTGCTGCTTAATATGTTAGCGCTATATAAATACTGGATAATAATAGGAATGACACTTAGGGAATGACAAGCTTAGGGAACTTGAATAAATCAGACCCACAGAAGAATCAGGTAAAGCCTAACATTGCATCTACTAAATAGTACAACAATGCTAAACGAGACATCGCCTATCTTGATTTTGGTAAAATTAGGTGAAGATTGTTGAAGGTGGGTACCACTGCCTTAAACCCCAACCAGCTACTTCTCTTCGTCTTCTACTATCCTACAAATCCACAATAAAAAGCTGTTGCTATATAAGAGCTACACTCTCCATTTGCCTATTCTTTAGTTAATACAAATTGATATTACAAGACATCATTGACAGACTTTGTCCATGTTAGTTCCATTGAATGGGGAGAAGCCATGAGGCAATTAAGGCAATTAAACCCTGCGGCTGGAATATGAACATGAACGATAGGTTGGCCCAACAGAGACCAGAAGCACAAAAATATATGACAACATTAAGAATCAATCATGTAAGGTTAACCATTATAATGAGAATCAGTACTTGATAAATGGCAGAAGATTGTTATTGCACAAGATCTTCAAGGTCCTTACATCCATTCCCTGATTATTTCCCAAAGGAACCAAACGGTTAATGGTACATACATTGCAATGTCATATATACTGAAAGGAACAGAGGACTGTGATGGAACCAGGTACAACATGGTAATAATAATATTACTATTAATAATAATAAACAGGATTTATATAGCATCAACATATAACACAGAGTTGTAACATACCAACATATATTAGTAAAGAGAACATGTTATCTCTCTTGGTGAAAATTCTAATTTAACCCCCCTAGCGGTATTCCCGAGTGTAACTCGGGGTGGGAAAAATTGGAAAAAGCGGTAACCCCGAGTCACACTCGGGGTACCTTTGGGGGACCCCCTTACCTTATCCCCGCACTCCAGCGGCGAGCTCGCGATCCCGCTGTGATGGCGGGGCGCTTCTCCGTCGGTGGGCGTGGCCGGGCCGGAAATTTAAAAGCAGATTACTGAGTAATCTGCTTTTAAATACCACCCGGGTCCCCACCACCCCGATGCACGCATCTGCAGTTAGATGTGATGCACCATGCAGGATTTCTGCTTGGTGCATCGCATCTAACTGCAGATGCCTTGAGAAAAATTGGGTTGGATTTTGACTTCATTTCCCTGAAGATATAGATAACACCTGAAATATCTGCTCAGCACATAAACCTGCATTTTGGGCTAACAGGTGGACTTGTTTTTTTGCAAATCACATAAGAATCATTCACCATCTGACTGATTGAACCAGATGAATACTTACCTCTGGGAAGTCAGTCAGGATGGGAAATGATTTATGATTTTTCTTTCATCACGGCTGCTGATTAGGCAGAGATAAACCAGCAGTGTTTATAGAGCTGTATAGCAAATCTCTCACATCATGCAATGTCCACTGAATATCACAGCAGATGACACTGAACACTGAGCTCCCAGCTGGAGCCAAAACCTCTCCGTCCTCCTCTTTTTCACTTTTCTGATGGAAGATCTGCTGTATAAAGCTGTAGAAATAAATGCGTGATTTATTTCCAAACATGTTTAAAATGCTTAACATTTTTCTGGAATTCACCCCATAAATCACTGGTGGTTCAGAGATAATTTTCCTTTCTGTAGTTCCCTTTGCCACAGATGTTGAAAGAATAGGGCTAAATGTTATTTCCCAAGTTAACTTGCAGGTATTTATGGTATTTAAATAAAAAATGCTGGGGAGTGGAGTGACACCAGTGATGTCACATGTAATTTTATAGTAAATCAAAAGAGAAAGTATTGTAAAAAAAAGCCTGTTTGGGAAGGGAACACAGAGATCTGGGCAAACATGACCCAAGTTAAAAATGTTTATTTGGTAAAGTTTTTTCTTAATAATACTTAAAAATACAGAACACTATTTAAATGCTTTCACATTCATCTTTTCCTCATCCTACTAGCAAATTTGGTGGTTATACTAAGTTTAGGGGCTTTGTGCCATTACTCAAAAAGTTAGGGGTTGCTTTTCCTGACCATACTTTACTGAAAACGACATGCCTTAAATTATTTTTGTTACTTCATTGAGTTCAGAAATAAGAAATCCATTTATGGTCAATCATATAGACTGCTCAAATAAATAGGAAAATCAACTTATGTTGGCCAGCCTTCCAAAGTCTTTTTTGTCACAGTATGGGTACATAGGACAAACCTACAGAAAGTAGTGTGACAATTTGGAGCTATGGGAGGAAGCACTTCTAAGGCAAGCAATGAGTAGAGCTAGAACAGATTGTTCACAGTCCTGGTGGATCCTCATTTGTGTGCCAAATTGCACTTGTGGGGGCATTCAAACAGACACATGTGTGACACTGATCTTCAACTCTTTTTAGTCATTGAACATGGCTTGTGCCAGAATGATTCAGACACCAAAATAGGACACACCATCATCTATTTAGTATTAGCCAGCAAGCTGTGTATGAGAGCCTATCCGTGATTATTTATGTACCAGTAGAACGTCATAAGTAAGTGAATGCCTAAGGGCTAGGCTACACTACTATTTGAATTTTAAATTATATCCAATGCTTAATTGTGTTTAATAATGCATTTGCTGTGCATCACATGGCATGGTGTATTATGCTGCATTTCAACTGATATCCCTATATATAGTAGCCAAAGTGAATGCGATTTTACTGCAAGGTAAATGCAGATTGAAAGCAATCTTCCCTCACTGAAAGTTTTTTTTGCGTAGGTTCATTAGGTCCACTTTAAGCAATTTTTTTACTAAAATTTTATCTAGCCTTTTATGTAAGGTAAAAATGAACTTTTTTGGGGGGGGGGGGTTTGAAACCCCCAAAGCTCATTCCCTTCCTTAATTACCACTTGGTTGCTCGGGCAAGTGCAGAAGAAGCCTTTTCTTCAAAGGGGAAAAAATGCTTTTCTTACACATGCACAGTGCAAGAACAGGTGACGTAGGTAAAAGCCTAAAGAAGAATAAAGAAGATGGCTGCAACCGGAGCTTCCACCACACCAGTACGAAGACCGATAACAGGGCGGCGCAGAACCCAATCCAGAAAAGCTCCGGAGGGATTGAGGGATCTGTGGAAGTAAAGATTAGTGAGGTTTTTTTTTATTTTTTATTTTAGCTTTTAATCTAACCCTGTAGGAAGCTGGGTAATATTACTATTAGTATGAAACCTCCAAAAACCAGATAGAAAGAGAGGAAGATGATGTGAGATAATCATAAGCACCATTTCATATTTACCTGGCAAGAAAGAGACTTTAAAAAATATTTTTATTTCCCATTTTAGTTCTGATTTTAAGACAAATATACAATCCCTCCCAAGTTCTTGTAATGCAGCAGTAGTATTTACCATGCAGATGTTTTGGTCTGGATGATAGAATGGTGAAATGTCATGTTGATGCAGCTGCTTGTTTGTCATAGGCAGAGCAGAGAGTTGTAAAGTCTTGTGATAACCAGCTTTGATATTAGTAATCCAATACCATCAATACATGTATTCCTTTATTTCAAAAGGGTAACATATAGATTGTCACCATTTTGCTTTGTTTTTGAGTGTACATTTAAGAAGTGTTACCAGTTTTCTAAATCTGTCTATTTGACTTTGTATACTAAGACTATAAATCATAGGCTTTAGTAAAGTGTTGAAATGTTTTTGAAGCAAATTGAAGTGCATTGCCTGCATGCAAACACTTCTGGAATATCACGTCAATAAAAATCTGTTTTCAGATTCTTAATGACAGTGGAGGGCAAGAGGTATTAAGGTGTTCTGTATAAAGAAAATATCTGCTGCTAAGCTATCAACCAGAAGTACTGTATAGTTACCAAGCAATATATAAAGAACACCTTACCAATATTGAGTAGAATTTTTTTTAAAGAACATTATGGCATGGATTCCACAAACATTTTAGGATTTTGGTAATCTCAACATTAAATTTTGCCAAATTTGTTAGAAAATCCAATTTCTTATTCCATCAAATCCCAAAGGCTCTCTAGTAGTTTGAGATTTGCCCACCATATCCATGCCTCAGAAATTGAGATATATCAGAGCAGACTACATTTTTGCAGTGCAGTTTTAGTGAGCCCATGCACCTTCTGTTCCTGGCTGAACTAAGTGGAACCCAAACATGTTCTTCTCGTATCCCATCTGTTTCAAGGTTCAACCTGCTTTTTAGGAAGCTTTTCTGCTCACCACAATTGTGAAGATTTATTGCAGAATTATTTTTCAGTTCAAACCCATCAGGCAGTTTATCTAAGTGCTCTGTTATAAACAAGGTGTTGCAGAATTGCTGCTCACTGAATGTTTTTCTATCACTCTTAGTAAACTCTAAAGACTGTTTGTTAAAATCCCAGATCAAGTAGCTAGAGTAACAAGTAAAAAATCCTGTCTGGCACCAGCAATCATGTCACGGTCAAAATCGCTGAGATTACATTTTATCCCATTCAGGTGTTTGATGTGAACATTAAATGAAGCTCCAGACCTGTAACTGCATGATTTGATCCATTTTGCTTCTGCCACATGATTGGCTAATTAGATAATTGCATGAACAAGCAGGTGTATAGACGTTCCTATAAAATTGTTTGATGACTGTAGTTTGCATAGTTCAGCAGTAAAAAACCATAGCACCTGTATGACTGTTAGGAAGGTTACCAGGGCTAAGAAAACTCTGCAAGCAAAAGTAACATTTGAGCACCATCTCCTGAAATGGACACATATTCCTTTGCAGTGGAATAAACACGTAACCTTACTTTTATATTTCTCCTACAGTGTATGCATTTATGATATGCCTTTATGTTCACTAATCTTGGTGGGGGCCATATTTTTGTTGTTGACACTTGGACTATTCTATCAGATGGTTCGTTGGTGCTCTGTATATACTTTTATCTAATTTATCAAGCAAGAAAACAATCACAGAATAAACATAAATAGAAGACACTTGTCATGTCAATTTCCCAATTGTGGATGCTTGTGGTCATCAAAGAATTCACTTGCTGTTATACATGAGTGCAGAAGATACAAAAAATGACAAGTTATACTGAAATATAAAGTAAATTTAATAAAATGTTGTAGAAAACACAAACCACTAACATTGACAAAGAACTTGCATCCAAAGATGCCTACATTTTATAGCTTGCTCTGGCATCCCCACCCCTATTGGCATGCACAGAGGGATGCTGTGGTGTGCCAACCAAGGATTGTATTCATTGTGCACCACATTTAGGGCTCTCTGGGCACGCCAAAGTTTTGATGACACTTTGGTACTGCCTGTTAGAGGTTTATCTTAGCTTTATTTGTTTATATTCATGCCAAGTTCACTTTAGCTGCCTGTTCACAGTAACATTTACATTACTAATTAGATGAAAAGCCAATGCATCTGCATGAAAATATAACAAAGAATCTATTTGCTGCAGGCAATGACTCCATGCCTATTTCCCTGGTTACATAAATCAGCCCCACAATATTTTTCATAGCGTTTATCCCTGGTTTACAGTTTAACACCTACAGACAAATCACATGACAAAATGCCAGAAGAAAAGGACATAATCTCACTGCCATTTACCTAAATATCATAAACTAAGCATTATAAACAAGAACATTTCATTATGGAACCCAAACAAGGTCTTGAAACCTTTCTGCTTTGTAGTTCTGCCATAAGAACCCATAGTTTTTTCCCCATGCAAAAAGCTTTTAGCTACTACTTAGCAAATGTGCTATTGTGTGTTATCCTAACAGCCCAAGAAAAAAAGAAAAATAAGGGTAGAGAAATAAGCAGGAAAATTGTGCTTTCTTTTTTTATGTGCTGAATGGAATATTGAGTTAATGCTGTTACTTGCAAGAAAGGTTCCTTTTAAAACAGAAGTCTATTGATTGTTGTGAACTTCAGACAAAAAGCAAGTCATTAAAGGCAAACAGCATTTAAGAATTTCTGGTTGGGAATCATTACTATGGCAACACTGTGAACACTGTCAGAGCAGAATAATATCTAAACCGTTTCTCAAGGAACACCTACATCATGACCTGTAGCCTGGTCAGAAGCAGACGTTGAAATAGAAATCATAAACTGTACACGCCAAAACTCTTTCCAAAGCAACTAAATTGTTTGAAGGGTTTGTCCACTCGGCTGTAGGCTTACTTTACTTTGAGAATTGTTAATTTGTGTAGTCCTGGAAAAGAAAGCCGGACTACTGTGCCAGTCGGAGGACAAATATCAATCCCACAATGGGTCTGTAAAGGACACAAACTTGGAACTTTGAAGCTTTTCTTTATCAGGGGAGAATATTTATATAAAAAATGGAACTCGTAAAAATGTTTTTCCTGAAAGCTCAATGGAACCCTGATTTTTTATTCTTAGTACAATACCAGCAGGCCTCTTCAAACAATTAAAGCGGAACTAAACTTGAAAACGATAAAATTGTGAACAGGTAGCTCTTTACCTCCCTGTTTGCAATTATCTATTGAAGATTGAATTCCATCATTCCAGGCAGACCAATCAAGATGGCTGAAGAGCTGAACAACGTGCTGCGAGGTGAGTTTAGTTTCACTTTAAGTCATGCACTAGTGCTTCAAACTTCACATTTCTTCAGCTCCCTGTGATCCAAACCCCTGATATTACACAAACCCAGCAGTACAAATCTCCAGTGGTCCAACACACCTCCTATACAATGCTCCAATCAACAATACAATTTATGACACTTGAGAATTGTTGATTGGAGATTTGGGCCATTGAAAAATGTTGAGCAGCTGCCTGGATCTGCAGCAGAGACATGGAATATTAGCAAAAGCTGCAGAACATATAGAGCATTAAAACATTAATCAAGGATCTGGGCTTTCAAGAGAACATGTGATAGGAGAAACATAGAACCTGTCTGTGCTGGCCACTCATTCCAATATGCTTGCTTTTTGGCTATCAAGTCAAACCTTTGGCTACAAAGGGGTATGTTTATAAACGTTTCGCCTGTAGATTTGATTTGATTTTCGCTCATTTTATTCATTTTCCCTGTGAGGTTCATTTTTCCACCCAAGAGTGAGCCAGACAACTAGCAATTTCAAAATGCAAATCAGCTGTAGCAGCCCTCATTGCCAGACAACTTAGTAATTTCATAAGCAAGTCAGCAATGGAAGCCAGCATAGTAGGATTATTTGACTTTTTCAATCTAATTTTGTCCACAAATCGCACTGAATACCAGCTCACTAATATTCCACAAAATACATTTTGGTGTACTTGTTGAAACAGAACACAACTACATAACAAGCATAGTTTAGCAGTTCAACAATCACATAGCTTACACTCATAACTAAACACAATATGGGTTACCAACAACACAAAATTTACCATAGCTATATGTCTCAAACTCATGGTATTGACATATAATCTATATAAAATATACTCAATTACATTGTTTGAATGTAGTTAGCAGTGGAACACCTATTGACTTTTTATTGTGTCATGCTGGCCCTGATATTAAAGATGAAATTGCACTAAACAGGGACAATCATTTAGGCAGAGCTAAGCGTTTATGAAGGAAAAGCAAACTTTTCCAACCAAAGGAATAAAAAAAGAAAATGTCATAAACTAGGTGACACCATTGCATGATACCATGTGAGGTAATTTGCAACTAAGAAGAAAAAAAACACTAAGCATTACCAGTAATGGTGTCACTTTTTACTTTTCAATTTTCAACAGGAATAAATAAACAGTTAAGGCTAAGTAAAGACTTAAACAACTGAAGCCAATGTATACGTAAATCCTAAAAGTTAGACAACAGGTTGGGAAAATCCAATTAAAAGATCCAAATGTAAGTGGCACTTTCCAACCACTCGGTAAAAAGTCTATATTCTTTATTACAAATACTTTAACACACGGTCATCTATCTGTGATATATTATGATTTGATCTGAAAGAATGTTAAGAAAGTTTTGGAATTTTTAGTTTTAGAAATTCATCCAATTACCTGTGAAACATCAAAACAATAACATACTTTAAAAGATTTGGACTTACTATTGATCTGATCTTGTATTTTGTTGCCAGCGCCAGTGAAGACTTGTAACAACTTTCAAGGTCCTTTTTATGGCTGTCACTTAATTGTCCTCTTGCAATAGGCCCCACAGTGTGAATTACATCTGAAAGATAAAAAATGCAACACTTAGATTCAGTAACTAATAGTAACTGAATTAAGATTATTGAAAGTCACAAAAACAAAATATAAAAGGTAACTCTAGGCAGATATACAAACAATTTTATGTAGTTTATCATTGAAAAATATTACATATACAGTAAGTAAAACTTTAGAATTGAATGCTAATTATTTTTACCTATATTCTGGCCAAAGGCTATAGAAACCTAAAAGCTTCAACAAGCCTATTAACAAAAAATTGACATAAAAAAAAATAAAAATAGCTTAAAAGTAAATTTATAATGAGAAATAAATGCATATATATTTACTTAAGTTTTTTTTTTTTTTTACAAAAGTTCTTTCATTTCTTTCTTTTCCTAAATCTTCTACAGCAGTGGACCGAAAATTACAGGCCAAGGGCTGGTGTGTAGCAGTAAACTGGCCCATGCAATGAAAAGTCACTGCATGCAATTTACTACTACCACTGAAGACAATGGCATTTATTGCTCTCACTACTCTTCTACACATAGGATTTAACTACTTATAAAATAACACTGAATTCCAATGCAGGGTTATTTTATATTCTCAATGACGTTGCCACAGCCACTCTCTGATGACCCTCCAAACCAGCCTTTCATTACCTTTTCACTCCAGATGAACCCTCAAAATAATGTTCTCTCCTAGAGAACCCCTTCTAAAATATATTTTTTGAAAAAATGCTCTGCATTGATGGTTTGTGTGAAGAATTCCTGCTTACTATCGTTGTCCAAATTTAATCTATTTAAAAGGCGATTGAGGTCATGCTTGTGAGCCCTACAAAGTGGCATAGATATTGCCACATGGGAGGAAAGTAAGCAAAAGCTAACAAAAGCTCTGGCAACCTCTTGAAAACTCCTAGGATTCCACTGTTCTACCAAGTTGTCACTTCTTTATGCCACTTATCCAACTCCAACTTATTCTTCCCAATTATGAGGTCCTCATTGTTCTCTAGGTAGCAGTCCCCTATGTAAATAGTATCTTTGGATTGTCTCTTGCTTGAGTTCTTAGAGGTCTGCTTCATCATTTATCATACATGCTGTTACCCAGAACTCAGCTTCATCTCTAACTTGTTTCATCCAGGCATGACATCCCCCTTGTGTTCTTACCAGACATGAAGAGCTTGTTAAAGTTCTCCAAGACTGGAGAAGATAGACATTCATGAGATAACCTGGGTGATGTTGGCAAAGATTTCCAGTTGTGGACCAGATCCATTACATCTTTGCTGGATCACCCACGCTTTCCCATGAAAGCCTATCTTCTAATCAGGCCCAATGTGAGATACATATCTCTCCTTTAGGTATTTGTCAAAAGCAAGGTCATGAGATTATTAGAAACAACTCATTACATGATCACTAAAAAGTGCAGTAAAATACCAATCCATTTGCACATATCACTCCAAGGTTGGCCAGATAAGCAACATATATTCCCTTACAGACAGAAACATTGAAGAATGTTAGTGCAAACACATGATAATTTCTGACAACACTGAAAAACATTGGCGCATATAAAACATCTTTTGCACCGTGATTGCACTTCCATTGTGAGTTTGAACAAGAAGAGTTTTCTATTCATTCGTCTCTTCTAAATACCTATCTACCTGAAAACATTCATTTTGTTAAGCTGCTATTCTTACATATATTTAACAAATTTATAGATAGATTTTATTTTAGCAGAAAGTAATTGTAAGTCATTTTCACCCTCAAGCAATCTAAATGTGGTAACATAGACATTACAGTCATTTGGATGATGTGCAATGATATCATTTGGTTATGTATGTAAAATTTAAAGGTGAGAAGTTGCCAAGGCTATTTCTGTCTTGTTTGTAAGAAACACATTTAACTTCAAGAAGCTGAGTACTGCAGAATGAGATTACAGCTCTTGAAATGCACGCTTTTTGTTGATAATTCTCTCTCTGTACTTATGCATCACAAAAAAAAGATGAAAAAACAGCTACCACATACATCATGCCAATGCTTTGGGTGGCTGGAAATTCACAGCCATTGTTAGTAAGTACAAAGAAGATGCAAAAGTGTACCTGAAAAAAAAAACATATATATAGTAATATTTCATATTCACCACTCTGTTGGTCTTGTGATTATGCTAGTACATACATATAATAATATATAAGGTACATAGAGATATTTGGAAGCTCTGACCACTCCATACTCATGTCTGAATTCGCTAGCAATCCTTAGCTACCTGTACCATCAAATCAATCATCTTGTAAACTATGACAGTCAGATAAAAGAAAAAGAATCAGGAATTGTGAAGCTTTACTATACTTCTGTAGATAATGATTTTTACACAGATATTCACAGCTGGTATTAGATTGCTAGAGAACTGTAACATTAAATTCATTGACGACATTTCACTAGGTTCTATGCAAAGGTACTGTTAGATGGGATAAAAAAGTAGAAAGGGTTCCATTTAAGTCATCCTACAGGTAGTCTACATAAAATAATTCATACAAACAAAAAACTAAAACAATCTAAATCTAGGGACAATCAACATTTGCCATAATGCATTTTGTGAAACCATGATGATATAATATAGTAACTTTGTTACCCATGTAGCTATAAATGCTTAGGTATATCCCTAGTGCATAGTTGAGTGGAAGCCATTGAAATGTCTTTAACATTACAACAGTACAAAATAACAAAAAAAAAAAAAAACAGTTGACTACTACTAGCTATAGCATGACCTAAATAAATACTATTACAGATATACTTTATATATATTAAAAATATATTTATTTATATATTTGAAATCTTATTATCAGGTAAAAACCTGTAAGTTAGTTTGTTGTTGTTTGTTTGCATGTTGCAGGTAACACGTAGTGTTGGCCTATCCATGGTTCTTGACTCTTTAAAGTTGAACTAAAGTTGCACTTTTAGGGTTTCTTGATCAGGCAGGCCATTATTGCAGAAAGGGACAAGCAATGCCCCCCTCCAGATGAAATAGAAAAATGGGTGTGGAGGCATATGACAGCCTAATATCTTAGTGAGAAGCTGTGATGGCAAAGGCCCAAGTAAGTTTCACGTTGTTGGAGTTACGGGCCGTCATTAAGTATTTGTTTCTGCAGGGGAAGTCAGAAAAGGACATTTACACTGAGATGTCCCAAACACTGGGTGAAAAGTGTCCGTCTTACAACACTGTCAAAACCTGGATATCTCATTTCAATACTGGGCATTTCACCGTAGAAGATGAGCCCCGCAGTGGGCGCCCCCCAACCTCAACTGACCCGGCAACCTGCCATGCTGTCCATGAGCTGATTATTGAGGACCAGCAAATATCCACAAAAAAGATAGCTCTGATACTTGACATCTCACAGGAGCGCATTGGGTTCATTGTCACCACTATCCTAGACATGCGCAAGCTTTCAGCAAAGTGGGTGCTGAAATGTTTGAACAGTGATCAAAAGAAAGAACGAGTTGAAGCATCCAAAGCCATTTGGCCCATTTTGAAGCTGACCAGGGCTTTTTGGCTAAGTTAGTGACTGAGGATGAAACCTGGCTCTACATCTATGATCCTAAAAGCAAGGAACAGTCAAAGGAATGGCGCCAAAGCAGGTCCCCGCTGCTGAAGAAGTTCCGAACCCAGACAGTATTCTGTTGGTGGACTACCTACCTCAGGGCTCTAGTATCACTCGACAGTATTATGCTAACCTCCTGGACCAGCTCAAGGAGGCAATTCAGACGCAACGCTGTGGAAAGTTGACCAAAGGGATCCTTTTTTATCAGGACAATGCACCTGCGCACATGTCCAACGTTGTGGCTGCCAAATTGAACACCCTGGGTTTACAACTGGTCCACCATCCCCCCTACTCACCTGACCTGACCCCTTTCGGACTATTATCTGTTCCCGAATTTAAAGAAACACCTAAGGGGAAACGTTTTGAGGACATTTCTGACGTCAAAGATGCTGCTGAGACCTGGTTTGCAACCCAACCAAAGGACTTTTATTTGAACGGACTAGAAAAGCTGCAACTACGCTGTACCAAGTGCATCAGTCTCAGGGGGAATATGTTGAATAAATGTGTTATTTCATAACTCTGGCTCTCTTCTTTCTGGGCAAAGCCAGGAACTTCTCGGCACCCCCTCGTACATACAAAGGAACAGCTGATATTTTGCAGTTTACAATTTCACTTCAATCCTGAAGAAAAGAATGTAAGGAATAAAAATAAAATATATGAGCAAATATAAATGGTTTGTAGTGTACAGTAAACATCATACTGACTTTGCTAATAAGCCAGCAGCCCAAGCAGAAATGTGTTTACTAAGTTCCCTTCACGCATTCATAACCACAATCTTTTCACTTAGACGGCTGCATAATAATTTTGGCACTGTCAGTCATTATTCAGAAATATTTTTTTTCTTTCAGAAAACAGTTATCAGGCTATTTTCAGTTGAATTGGAAAAGAATAGGATAGGACAATACAAAGCACTTGGAAGTTAATCTGAACTCTTACAAGTTGATTTACACATCAGTAACCCCCTGATTTATCTGCAAGACTGGATTTGCTGGAGGTCAAGCGACAGAAATGAGAATTACCAGAACACTTTATGACATAAATCTTTCTTTACTCGATTCACTTAATTTCACAGTTATTCAGAAAAAAGGGTTACATCATATTAAATCACAAACATTATCACTAATGTATAATAATGAAACCCACATTGGGGGTAGGAATACTTGTGTTTGGCTTGTATATATACAGAGCTGTGGTGCAGTGTCAGTGTGGCCAGGTTTGTTCAGGGCAGTTTCTCTCCCTAAACAAGTATATGGAATAGCAGAAGCAGCTTGAAAAGTTAAACTTCAGATCAACCAAATCACGGCCTCCTGGGTAGAATACTGAATTTTCATATGACAAGACCCATTTCGCAAGGAACAGAATACTTGTTGAAGTCTTGTTATCATTTTTTAGCAAAATCAGACATTTTGCTAAGGTACACTGAGTTCAAATTTTAATAAAATAAAAATACTACAACATGAGAGGTTTTCTTTCGTGAGATACAAGGAAAGGAGAGACAGAAGAGTGATTGGAGGAAAAGCAGAGGTGGTGGAAAGTTGGCATAGGGATATACAGATACACAGTGTCAAAGAGAATATTTAATAAGCATGTTAAAAAGCACCTTCTATTAGTGTAGAGGTCACATCTACCTGGTGAATGTAGAGTGATTTCACATATGCAGCTCAGTGTTCATTCCACAGAAGTTTGTGAACAGAAAATGAAAAAATGTTTCATAGGAAAAAAAGCTTGCAAAGTTCTGCTTTCAGCCTTGTACTGCCAGAGTGACATTTAGGCGGCAAAGGGAAGATAAGTATATGCTACTTGTATGTATATAGCTCTGACATATTGCACAGCACTTAACAAAGTATGTAGTTTTGTCACTAGCTGTCCCTCAATGGGGCTCACAATCTACCCACTATAGTCATATTCATTACCACAGTCTAAGGTCAATTTGGGGGGGGGCAGCAATGAACCTAACCATGTTTTTGGGTTGTGAGAAAAAACTGAAATAACTGGAGGAAACCCACACAAACATGTGGAGAACATGCCGATAGTAATCAGGCCCAGATTCGAACCTGACACCTAGCACTACAAAGTGATAAACTCTGAGCCAACATTGCACACCAAATTACAGAAAAATCCTAAAGTAAATACAAATATGTGTACTTAGTATCTAGTGATTTTTTATGTAGGAACTAGTGTTGAGCAAACCCGACTGTAAAGTTCAGGTCCGTACCAAACGTTACAATTTTGGGTACCCGGACCCGAACTTTGAGACGAAGTTCGGCCAAACCTGGCGAATCCGAACTTCCAGGTGTTTGCTCATCCCTAGTAGGAACACAACAGACTACATAGGTGAGATTTTTTTCTCCCACATTTTAGTTTCACATAAAACAAATAGCAAAAAAACTGGTAAAAAGGATATTAGAAATAGAATATTAGATATATAATATTAGAATATTAGAAATAGTTTACTAAATATATATATATATATATATATATATATATATAAACAAATCTATAATAAAAAAGGCACAATTAAACCAATACTTTACAAACAAACAGGAGTTTAACCAGCACTACTTATCAAATGATTTACAATTCTGTACAATTACAGTTCACACAACAATCCAACACCTTCCATGGAGGTTGTTTGCCTTACAAAAAATATTTGTTGTTAAAACTTTTGTTCTTGGCAACAAATGAACAAAGAATAAATTCAATTCATTGTCATCACACAAGTATTATTAAAATCCTAACTTTAAACTGAGATGAGTTAATTAATATAAGCCTAGAAAACCCATGCTGAGTCTTGTTTTATTAGCAGCAAACAGTGTACAAACCAAACACACAAATCTAATTAAAGCTTTCTCAACACCCCAAAGGTGAAGGGAGACAAACACTTTGCAGCTATAAAAACTTTATAAGCATCGTGTACTGGTATTGTACTAATATTCAGAAATATATCAACATACAGAGGTGAAGCTAGTTGTCCCAGGGCCCATAGCCAAATTTTAGATGGATCCCTCTGTTGTAGAGTGGTGTGCATGCAGACAGAAAGTGGTTGCAAGGAGGCTGAAAAATGTACAAAAATGTATTTTCTTAAATAAAAAATAAATATGTATTATATGAATACTAGGAATTTGTACACTATATGTCATGCAGCTCGGGTTAAAATCTATATAAGCATATTTATTACTTTATTTTGTATATTATATTCATTATGTCATAATTATAAGTGTTGTAAGTCATTTAACCTTCACATGCATTTAGGAAAAGTATCCAGAATATTCATTAATCATGGCAGTAACAAGTATATCATTCTAGAAACAATTAATGATCTAATTGACAGCTATTGGTAGTGTGACAAACAAGTGTGATTGGGTATATAAAGGTTTTCTTCAGAGGACCCACATAAATATGTGCAAGTGGGAATCAAGATACCCTTTAAATAGTACATATTCTGAATGTTTAAATCATAGAAAATGAGTATGTGTCTTTCTGTACCCTTCAACATAAAGACTATAGAAATTTTTATCTTCCACCATATAATTATGCCATCGTCACAGATTTTTAGCAGATTTGAGAAACATTTTTGACAAAGGCCTCACACGCTGGTCACAGATGACACTGCTGTCTGACCTACTTATATATTACTGGCACAACTGAAAATGAGAGGTGACAAACATTGTCTACTATATTAGATAAAGTCATAACACAACAGATTTATAGCAAACAGGAAACCCTTTAAAAACTTATTTTCCGATTTTTCATGTTTGGCAGCCATTGCTTGTGATATATGTGCAAATATATATATAAATATTGTTTTTAATATGCATTAAAAAAAACAGCATGAGGAACTAAAGCCCCACTTTGACATTGGTGATTTGGGCAGGTGGTTATTGCAAAAAGGAAAAGGCAATGTCCCTTCTCCAAAAACTGTTCTTACCTGCCTGATTCCTGCCCAGCTGATTTCGAATTTTGCAGAGCTATGCATACACAGTTCAACATTGGTTGCTGGAAAAACACAGCAATCCTTAGGCATGCCGGGAATAATTGAACTGTGCAGGATTTATATAATCTTAGCCTGGCCAATCAAGATAGCTGAAGATTATCTCTAAGAGGTAAAACAGAAAAAAGATGGAGGTGTCCAGTGACAAAATGAGGATAGCTGAGTATAACGGGTTTAGTTCCACTTTAGGGGCCATTTGCCACTTTTGTGACTTCCAATGTTATGTGTTGTGTCAGATATTAGTGTGTGTTGTATTCATTTTGAATTAGCTCCCTAACATGCTATCACCATTAAAAAAACATTTTTGGCTGTCTCTGACATCAGTATATGCTATGCCACTCAGAAAAAACAGCAGGTTCTGCAAATAAACTTGTTCTGCACTAAGAACTTGGGGCTTTTCATAATATAGGTAAATTATGATTATGTTTTTTTATAATTAAAAATATAGGCCAATAATTTTTATGCTTTTAAAGTGAATTTGTAGTTTAAACATGTGTAGTCTAACATTTAGTTTTAATGCAAAGTTCCCCAGGTTTAAAAACCCATGACAATTTAGCGAGCTCTGGAAGTTTTGGCAAGTATAGAAAGGTAATTGTTCATTGCCTCTACTTCACCTCTTGCCACTAATGTGAAAATGGATCAAATAGTATGTTTCTACACTTTACACACAGACAAAATATTTTATGCATCAGGCACTGTGCCACAACACTTAGCCATTTGTTGTCCTAAACTGTTCACAAAGAAAGTTTAATGTGGACCTGGACACATATGGAAAAGTGAGCAGCAAAGAATAGACTCTTAATTGGTATTACATAAACTCAAAAAGCTTATATAGATTTTAAATATCACCTGTTACAATGCAGAATATTTTGGCAGCTGTTTTGGATTTAAAGCTGTAAAAATTTTGGGACCTCCTAAAAAATGAAATAACAGAGGCATTGCAAAAAAATCTTAGGAAAGTACAATAGTAGCAAGCTGGGATGACAACTAAGGTTTACTTAAAAATCGTATTCTGGCATAACAATTCAAATGTGACCCAAAAGATCATATTCACAGAGTGGAAAAACCTTGGGCTGGAAAATACAATTTAATTCAATGCATTTTTCTCTGAAATTGCCAAGTTTGTAAATTCGAAATGTCATCACATTGAAAAAAACAGTTGGTATGACATAAGTACCATTATGGGCAGCTTACAGTATTGAAAGAGCTGTCCAGTAACTCTGAGGCTTTCCATACCATAGGCACTACCTGCGAAATCTGGTATTGTGGCGTTATTTAGTATTAGAAGGTAAGGATAAGCAACAACAAGGTAAGCAACAGTGGTTTCACGTTCTTGGCAGAAACAAAAGTAATATAAAATTAGCAGCTAAAAAACTCCATACACATAATTAAAGAATTACATTAATTTTACCTTTTGAATTATTGAAATGATCATTTCTACTTGCCTGCACAGCTCAAAACTGTTTTTTGTCCAACCTGCCCTTCAATTTCTTTTTCGACTTTTATATATATTGTGCTTCTGTAAATGTACCCTTCAACAATTTTCCTTTGTTACTGTCAGGTGCTGACAAACCTGCTTAAAGCTAAAAAGATCTTCATAAAGTTGGGAAGTAAATAAATACATTCATTATGTTGCTGCTTTACAGAGAAATGTCAGCCAGGATTGCCGGTATCAAAGCCGGCAACTGAAGCCCCACACGGCAAAATAAAATCTCACATTCAGGCCCGGTGCTAGAAACTTAAGCTTGATTTTTTAGCATTAATAAAAACAGGCAGGAGGAAAATAATCCTTCCACGTTCCAAACCTCTATTAATACGGCGGGTATCCAACGTTACCTTTTTAAGTTCATAGCACGCAATGTTTTTTAAAGAAAAGCCAATTAAACGAACATCTGTGCTTACTGTGGTTGCCTAATCATACTGTTATAGTTGGAATAAATTTAACAACCAACAGTCATCACAGAATCTCTTTCATTTTCTCCAGTTAGTGGAAGGAAAAAAAGAAAGGAGATTTTAATGGTGATGTGCTTCTAAAACAAGCAGATAAGCCGGTTCCTCTGTATATATTTAACTGTTTTAACTGACTGCTTAGAAAACATTTATGTTAAATTGGATGACGAATCCAAAGTGAAGACAATGGCTAACCTTTCCGTTGTCAAGGTTAAGCACATATCTGTTCATTACATCCACGGAATCAACTACTGGTTATTGGTGGGATGAAAACATATCTGGAAGCTAAAGACACCAATAAACATAGGATTAATATCTTTTGTCTACATGGATCTATCAAGCAAACGATCATTTAATGAAATACAGGGCCCAAGAACATTTTAACCAAAGTCTGCCATTTATGTAGTCAAATAGTGAAAAAACCTTAGATTGGAAGATATTAAAAAAATTATGTGTATGTTTACATGGTAAATTGTTTGTTTTTTATATTTATTGATTACAAATAAAGTATACATATGAATGTTTTATTGACATTCCCCCAAACATTCTCAGGTGGAAACCTTCCAGGTCCGTGTGTTTCGATGGCAATAAATGATTTCCACCATGGAATGTTTGAGAGGATGTCAGATTCTCTTTTTCACAAATAGAACCCAATATGTAAACCCCATGTATAACTGAAGGAAGCTTCCATAACCCTCAAAAACTATTTAAAGTAATTTAGAACCTTTTAAAATCACCCAAAAAGTTTGCATTGACTCCAATGTATTTTAGCAAAAAGGCAAAATTTTACCAATATATTCTATTTGCATTGAAGTCTATGACCATCAACTTTTTTCAATAATTTTAATGCTCCTGAATAGAGCTCGGTAATGTCACCAATTGCTGGGGAGGTCAGGGTCGCATTGAAAACATCCCCAATTGAAAAATGTTTGTCAGGAAATCTAAAATAAAGTGTTGGTGTGAAAACCTGTTTTTAAACCCAGAGTGTGGGAGACTGCATTGGAATTCTGCTTATTAGATCTCCTAAGAAGTGGAAAAACACAAAGTCACTGGCAATGTTGTTAACAACACATTGTTCAGGAGCTTTGCAGTTATTTGATAAGTTGGGGTGGAGGGAAGCTACAGACTTCAATGTAAATGTATTCAACAAAAAACAATTCACAGATTAACCAAAAAACTTGAATAAAATTAAGTTTAGGTAAATTCATGCATACCTACTGAGGACACTTGTGCAGATGAACAGTCTATACCTGTATTTCTCAACCTTTTTAACATAGTGGAACTTTTGAAGTTACTTTTATTTCTTAGGTAACCCCTCCTATATTTACTATATCCATAGCTCACACTACATTAGTGCTGTAGTCAATGGGAAGGATTTCTCCTACATTGCTGACCAATGGAAAGGTGGTTAGTGGTGTCTTACCTGAGAAGACCCAATTGCTCATGGCTCCAGAAACTCCTGCCAACCTCTGATGGAACCTTGGTTGAGAAACATTGGTCTCTACTGTATCCACCACTAAAATGTCGTAAGTTTCCTTGATTTTGTTAAACGTGGGGGGAATTTTAAAGTTGGTTGTTTGGACTTCTATTTATTCATATAAAACTTGTTTTAAAACTTGGTTGGATACTCACTTATACTGAGTAGAGTCAAATGTATGTTCAAGAAATCTTAAAGAAATATGGTATAATACCAATGACAAATAAGAAAAATGTATTACATTTAACAAATCTTTTAGGAATTTTAATTTATGTGGGAATAAATATTTGAACTTTAAGAGTTCTGTTTATTAAACAAGGAACAGAGAATCAATTACTGGCATTGAAACGCATGGACTTGGATTCCCTGTTTTATAAATACAGCCCTAATATAGCCCTTTTTAGGTCTATAAACTTAGATTAAAAAATGTATTTAAAATAAAAATGTAATGCATATTTTATAATTTTTCTGTAACCCCTTGTACAGAAGGACTGGGATAGAGGTAACCATCACTGCATGTTACTCAATCTGTACTGCATTGCCCAGCGATATCAGTCTAACACGTGTAGCTTATTATATGGAGGTGAAGGCACACGAGTATCCTCGTTACTGTGTTATTTACTCATAGGCTGTTTAAATCCATTACCAAGTATTGCTTTACCTGCAGTAATGAAAACTGAGGTCATGCTGACTGCTCAGTCAGGAGTGAGTGACTCAGAAGAGAAGTTCAACAGATTTACAACTCCTTTGGCAGGTAAAATAGCTCAAAGATAAATATTTCCTGTAATTTGTCTTTAAAAATTGCAGGCAGCATTCTCGTAGATTGTAGGCATATTAGCAGAAAGGGATAAGAGGGAGAAATTCTATCAGAGATACAGAAAAAA
>NC_092861.1:128486832-128554620 GCF_032062135.1 Pyxicephalus adspersus
AAATAAAACAAAATTGAATTATGTTTTAATCTGTCAAAGAGTAAAAAATACAGTTTAGAGCCTACTTTTGCACACTGCACCCATAAAATCCAAGCTAAGCTGTCTCATGTACAATAAAATACACACTCATAAAACAGCAGCTTCCTTGTATCTACAGGGGAGAAATAATGTAATAGAGAGCCAAAGCTACGGTAGATTATTGCCTTTTATTCATGCAACCCAGAAGGCAAAATTGAAATGAGTTTCAGGAAAAGGGCACATCATTATAAACTTTTAATTTCTGAAGTCGCATTAGGTAAGGACAAAATATGACAATAGGCCAGGTAGAATGTCAGCACTGATATACTACAACACTCCTTTATGAGCACATTACAATTCACAAGAGCTAATAATAAAAAAGAAGTGATGCTGAGATGATGAATTGATGCTATGCAATTAGACTTATTAGAATTCACGAGAGTTGACAGGCAATAATCAAACCACTTTCACGCTGCCCACTGCAATTATCTTTGCACTTAAGAATCAACAAAGCACATAATGACTTGCACCCGATTAAAGAATTCAGGAGAAATAGCATTTCACTTTTTTGGGAGTTGTTTTCTTTTTTGTTGTTAACTGTATCCAATAAGCCTACAAAAACAATTTGGCAACATATAAACCCTCTCCGAAGGAGTGCATTATAGCAAGCCACAGGAATAAATTACTGACACAAATCCATAAAAATAACCATTCATGCAGAATAATTAGACATTTACGGGAACAGAAAGAAATAGTTTCTTCTAATAAAAGACTAGACAGTTTGGTTAACACTTTTACTTTCATGCCCACACTCCTGACATTACCTAGTTTAATTCAAAAGTGGCAACACAAAACGTTATTTATTTCTTCCAGACACTGTACAACAATTATTGTAGTATAGCAGGGCATTCTGTTAATTGGATAAACCATTTTTATGAAAACTCTAACTGTCAATCAGTATTGTGCAAAAGACAAAAAGTTAAAAACAAGGCAAAGGTGTAAAAATGTTAATTAAACAGTCATATAAAGGCCAAATTACATCATTTTTTTACTTAACCTTTTTAAATACAGATATTGAGGAGTAATGTATCCTCTAATCCTTTAAAGTCAGGTTGTAGTTACTTTTTGAACATCCTACAGCACCTGCTGTTTGTTTAGAGAGGAGGATGGCTGCCAAGTCTCTACTGCCAGGCAAAGCAGGAGTTGATGAGATTCTGTTCACTGCTTCTGTTATGAACAGTGATTCATTATTCCACAGTGACTGCAGCTACAGTGGCCAGAGATAAGGTTCCCAAGCTCATTTACAGCTTGTTACAATTTTGTAAACATGTGAATGCCCATTTCAACTGTTTTACTTTTGCAGTTGTAAAAAAATTGCACTGAACATTGTTTTCTTATTTGTTAATATTATAATAGTGTTCTTTCTCTTTTTTTCCAACATTTCACAAAAAACTAAATGAGCTGGTTACAAATAGTCAAGTTGCAATTACCTTACTCCTTTTTGCGTTTAAATAAGACATGGCGGTATAACAGTTTAACCAGTATTATGAAAATTTCCTGTTTTTGCAACTTTTCACTTATGGATTATCTACAGCATTTACTGAAGTTGTAGCTTTTTTTCTTGCTTTATGTGAATTGTTGTATATACTGCTATAACCGTGAACAGATGAAAACATGGCTGTGTTATGTAATGACTTTTCATTTAATTATGTGATAAACACTTTATGTAAGTTTGCTACTTTGGTAGATAATGTAGTGAAATTGTGTATGGGTTACTTCTGAAACAGAATTGCTTTCCAAGATATAGCTTTGGTCCTTTAGATATAATGACTGATATTTGTCTACAAAATGAAAAATGGATGTGAAGTAGGAAAATTGATTAAGATTTGAAATAAATGTTTTACTATTGGGTGGGGGCACACATGTTCAATTGTTTCTAGCCCTGTGCAGTTAGGGGGCCAGATCATAATTGCTCCTTACAATTACTTACTAATTATTTTATCGGATTACATTCTGTTCAGCATAAAGTAGCCTGTCCTTTTCCTGTATAATCTTTCTATTGCACTGTTAGATCCCTGGTATTCCCAAGTACTAATCAGTTTGAAATGTTACACAGTCATAATAATAAGGATTTATGGCTGACCCAAGCAATAAGAGGTATTTTTGCAACAACATCCTGTAATTTTTAGTGAATTTTTAGTGAAACCTGCAAACAGAAAAAAATTTAATTTTTTAGTTATGGTAAGTGGGTGATTGCAGTTTGCTTTCAGGTGCATTTGCTTGAATTTGTGATTACTATAAGTATTAGACTTTGTTTAATAGCATAAATAGCTATATTATTAAGGTTTGTACAATCAATAACAGTTGTAATAATTACAAACCTTTTTTTTTGTGAAACTGAGTTTTTATTTGAAAATTTTACATATACAACAAAAGAATCAAAACAAAAAAAACATAGTTATTAACATAGTATACAGGAGCAATATCAATACAATAGCAAAGCCATATAATAACATATAAATATGTATATATATATATATATATATATATATATATATATATATATAGATACACTGTGAAACCAATGCAGGATTGGAGGTGGAAGGGAGATATATTTGCCCAAGATTCCTCTCCTATGTGAAGTAGCAGGTGGAAAACTCACCTGTGAGGTAATTAATGAAGCAGCACTGAGGGTGGGGATATAACCCAGAGCCAGGAGCTCAGTCAGGAGCCTAATGTGGAGAGACACAGATAGGGATCTGTGCAGACTCAGCCTGGCTTAGAGAAACACAGCCTGGCTTAGAGAAACACAGCCTGGCTTAGAGAAACACAGCCAGGCTTAGAGAAACACAGCCAGGTGGACTGTAAGAGAGAGAGAGTTCTGTTTGGAGACACAGACAGTCGGGTCTGTGAGGAGCTCTGCTGAGAGACTCAGAAAGTCAGTCTGGGTGACTGAGCTCAAGTCAGTTGGTGTGAGTGAGCTCAAAGAGTGAGTAGAAGGTTGCTGCAAGATTTGTTTGGAGCTGACAGGGAGAAGCCCTCCAGCTGATAGACAGGGAAGTCTGATGTTTAGTAAGTGCCCGACAGGCAAGGTTTTTGTTTGCTTTTTTTTGTTATGTTATCCGCAACCTTTAACCACCTAGCCGGTATGCCCGACCTTCGTACGGGCAAAAAAAAAGATTAGTTGTAGGAAATGGGGGGGATCAAACGAGTCCATTATATCTGCAATTGTGCATAATAATCATCCCATGGTTCCCTGATCAGTTCAAATTTAGTTACATTGTTCCTGAGTAGAGCAGTAAGGTATCCCATCAATCGAACATCCTGAATAAGGGCATATAAATCTTCTAGAGATGGAGGTAAGACGGATTTCCACTTAGTGGAGATCAGGGTGCGAGCCGCCACCAAAATATGTGTAATGAGCCTAGATGTGAGGTTAGGGAGACCTGTAAAGGTCAATATCAGCAGATGATGTAGTGGATCTAGGATGGATCGACATTGAGTCACATCCCCAATTAACTGATTAACCTTATCCCAAACACTTTGTATAGTGGGACAAAACCAGAAAATGTGTTCTGGAGTCCCGCGTTGGGACCTACATCGCCAACAGTTGGGGTCTGCTTCTGGAAACAGCCTGTGTAACACATCTGGGGTGTGGTACCATCGAAACAAAATCTTATACAAATTATCCTTATTGAGGGTGCAAACGGAGCTTTAATTAATTACAAACCTTTTTGAAAGTTAGTACAGTTACAAAATGACAAACAAGAAATCCAGTACAAACTATGATACGGGAGGTGAATAAGACCCGGCCCTCCCAGATATAAAGTTATGGGGAGGGCGAGGAATAGGGAAGAAGTCACCAGAAAGAGCAGGAAGGAAAAAAAATACAGCTGCAGTGCGAGGGAGTAGGTACTTGTGAAAACAAATGGGAGAGTAGTGGGGAAAAGACAGCATAGGTAAGAAAAGGGGAAGGGCAAGAAGAGTAAGCGAAGCTTGTGACAATCCACTGCAGTAGTATTCAATTAAAAATACATCACTAAATAGTGAGGCAACAGAATTGCAAGATTTCTCTGGCAATGGATCAAGTGGATCAGCCAAAAGAGAATTGTGGTTAGAATTATTTTGGCTTGCCAAAATCTTGACCATAGGGTCACAGTAGATGGTGGATACTTCTCCCAAACTTATCCCAGGTATAATTAATAGCTTCATTTACTTTGCTTGTGAACAGAGCCAGTTCTTGCCTGCAGTCAGCTGTCTAATTAATAGGTCTAATTTATTAAAGCTCTTCAAGTCCTAAGAAGATAGACTATCATGAGAAACCTGGGTGATCCATTAAACCTGAAATGGATTTCCTATTTCATTTGCTATAAGTTGGCAAATGTTTTCAATCATGGACCAGTTCTATTCTAGGTTTGCTTTATCACCCAGGTCTTGAAGAACTTCAATAAACCAGACAGAATATATATCCCTACTAACACAGCTGAATGCCATTACAGCTAAATGGGGCAGAATGGGAGGGTATGTAGAGAAGTTGCATTTAAACTGCAAAGGACCTCCTTCTGATCTGTATGTGTCCTTCTTCTTAGCTGAATCAAGATGTTTCATGCTGTATTTGTATTTCCATGTACTTGTATGAGAAAAAAAGCAGTTCTGAGACAAATTCCTGTTTTACAGGTCTCTAACATGGACAGGCAGTTTGAGAGAGAGAATTAAAATCAAGGCTAAAAAATTAAACACATTCCTTAACAGCAGTGAATTTATTTTAAAACTTTTATTTATCAACAGCAAAATCTTAACAGCCCTGCCCAGATAATGATTAGGCAATGTGTACTATATATCACGTTACACCGTACATAAAAGCTATAAAGATAACAATTCACACAAGAAAATTGTTAAAACAAAAACTTACTAAGAAAACAACTCCTTTTTGACATAAAGGAGACATAGAAGCCATCAGTAATATGAATTATACAGAGTTTATGAGTCAAGGGAAATCAAAAATATTTTTTACTGCCACTTTTATAAACTTACTTTATCTTAGCCAAAATATTTGAATATATGAATAGGACAGGATGTGACAATTCTTTTCGGTTTTTCTTGTTTGCCTTACTGGAGTGATGCCTGTCTATATGACACTAGAGCAAGAAATGATGGTGGGGTGTTATCAAAAACTGACATTCTAACTTCTCCACTCACGAAACATGCTTGTGATTTTGCCTGGGTCCTTTTTTAGAAGATCTCTTTCACTGAACTGATAAGAGTAAATCATCCCACCAGGGACACAGACAGCAATTATAAACCTGACAGGAGATCTGATCTGTCCACAGTCTATCCAAAAGGTTTGGCTGGAGATGGACTATAAACAACACTGTAATTTGATTTAATGTGGCTATGGGACACTTTGTCAAGGTGACAAGGAACCTAAAAGATTGAACTTTATATAGGGGCCAAGAGTCATAGCAAAAGTCAAACAGATATAGTCATGACCAATAATATTAGGCTAACACCAGGTTACAGGAACCAGAGACTAATATAGTCAATATTAGGAATGTACGTTAAGATAGGTATTCTAGAAACAAGATATTATTATTATTATTATTATTATTATTATTAATAAAGGATTGTGAAAGTACAGGATAAGGTCCAGAAGCTTTAATGGGAAATCTTTTGGCATGGTCTAAAAAGAAGAAAGGCCTTCAATGTCCTAAGTGTAATAGTGTTTCCGCATTACTATCCCACCGTTTGTGGTTTTGCCCGCGTATTACAGAACACCGGCAAAAAGTACTACTGCTGGTAAGCAAGGTGACGGATTGTGTTATATCGGACCAACCTTCTCTTGCTTTTTGGCTACTGGGATGATACCATTACCTGTACCATTGCTAAAAGCACACGAGCCTGGATATGTGTGTGTCTACTGGGGCTAGATGTGCCATTATGAACACATGGATTCTTCCACAGAGGCCAGAGGTGAAACAAGTGGTTGCTCTCTTAAAATCATTATTTTAAAAGGAAATGTTAGAAGCCCAAATCGAGGGAGATGATGGTATACCTTGTTTTCTGCAACAGTGGTATAAATTTATACTTTACGCATTTCCTGAAGTGGGGAGAAATACCATTCTTGACCAGTTCAAATATTCGTCCTGGTACATTTATAATGTATCAGGGTGATCATGTTATGCTTCTCTAGACCTGCTGACTGTTATTCTGTTTTACTGCCTGGATGTCATCCTATTGCTGGTTCTTGTACTGTAGTTGAACGGCTATATATGTTTTATGCACATTGTGTTTGTAGATTCTCTTATGAAGTGAGTCCCCTTCCTCCCTCCCCAACCCTACCTCTCCCCTCATATTGTTTTTGTTATTATATTTGTTTGTCAGTATTTTCATGTGTTTAAATGATGTAAATTGTTTTGCAAAAATAAAGTTTAAAAAAAAAAGAAGAAGAAAGGTGCTATGGGTAACAAGGAACGTTTGGACTAAGTAGTGTATAACCCAAAAACAAAAATATCATATATTGCAGCTTTCCAGGGCCTAGATATCACGGCTTCATTAGTTTTCTATATTTTCCTGGTGATTAGGGATACAAAAAATGGTCCAATTATGTTTTACCTGAAGTTCTGTGGAACCTTCTTATTTTCAAAGAAGCTTGGAAATCTCAGGGGAATACATGGGTATACATTTGTAAAAAGTAATGATTCCTTAACCCTAAAACTCAAAAATTGAATTTGAGTATAGAATAAGATGTACAGTGGATCCTTCTAGGTTTGATTCACCATACTATAGAGGAAGGTGTTTTCATGGCTTTGGCCTTGAGGACAACATTGAAACAAATCCTTTAAATAACATGCTGTGGTTGATACCGTAAAACTGTACGTGATAACAAAACAAATGGCAGCTAGCAACTCCCCACAATTTAATTCCCAACATCGCATCTCTGAACAACACAAATGATTGAAACTCCAGAAAACAAGTTGGTTTGGAAGAGATTGTGAGGCAATAATACATAACAACTGGCACAACTAGTTCTGCATTTTACCTCCCAGATATCTGTTTATTGTAAAAATTTATGTCAAGGAGACACAGAGCTAGAGTGTATTTTTATGATATACACTTCTGACTACTTCTCCATGGAGCACCTATGATGATAGGCAAAACCTGCATTGCATTGCAAGCATGATATAAAGTTGTGACACCAATATATAGCTTGTACTTGTAGCTTTGCCAGGCCTGTAGCAATAAAATTGGAGCAATAACATTCCTGATCGTCTGAGCAGCTTAAAAACAACAGCATTGTAAAAATCCATCCAAAGCTGATTTTGCCAAAGTTGCTACTACACATTTTGTTTCATACTGGTCAAATAAATCTTTAATGCAGTAAAATAATGTGCGCTATACTTTTTATTGTTTTGCTGTTTCGTTTCTTGAATTTTACTAAACTGCTGAACTAGACTTAAACTTTTCTGTTTGAAAGGTTGATTTTATAGTGAATGTTTACTGCATCATTTACAACAATTGTAAAAACACTTAGAACCCAATCTACCTGCCAAAATACACTTGGGGTGTAATTAATCAAAGGTTATAGGCGAAAAGCTAAATTTCAACAAACAACAACAAAGAGCAAGAAAGTCAATAAAAGCTGTGCAAAAGCAACAAATAAAGTAGTCTTGCTCAGCTTTCTGCTTACTGCTTTTAAAGTTTGTTTGTTTTTTTTGTGTGGGATACAGTATATTTGTTTTGATTTAATAGCAAACTAATTTATAAGGTATGAATATATTAATGTTTAAAAAACATAAAAAATCTGAGACTACAAAAAACTACTGGGAAAAGCAAATGAGACATTTCGCATTTACCTATGGTGACAAATATAAAATGGTCCATTAGTCTGACTAAAGTACAATTTACCTTAATTGGTTGGTAACTGTACTTTATATTAACTATAGCCATCAGTATGAAATTGTTAATTAGTCTAACCCAAGCAAAGTGTAGACCTAAAAGCCTTGTATGTTCGTGTTATAATGTTCTAATGTGCAACAGCTCAAGAATGTCAGAGCTACCAAATTATTTTTTTCTAGGATCGCCCTTCCATCTGTAAAACTACTTTTTTGTAGGGTTATCCAGTTATTTTTTGCTATACAAAAGTTCAGAAAGTAACATCGGCCTATACCAGAGCAGCGCATTACAATGGCATGCATTTCCAATACTTTTCAGATGGATGGATGGAAGCCAAGCAAATATTCACTACAGACAAAACCTCATGTGTGTACAAAAGGATGCCACAGATTTTTTGTTTCATAGTATACCTGATGAGTAAGGAGCTCTGTGTCCCTGTTACCGCCTGACTGCAATACTTCATCATGTGTATGAGGATGCATTTTGTGGTATCAGACAATTCAGGTAAAAGTAAAGATTTTGTCACCATATTACAGGCATTTTGTTTAAAGGGGTGGAAGGGAGTGGATTTAGCTTTGGATTAGCTTCAACTGTCAGCACACTGATATAAACCGATATACAATAATCAAACTTTTGCTTGAAAGGGAGAGTGACATTTTGTTGGGTCAAGTGGCAGTGCATAACAATGTAAGTTGTCACCATGAGATCCCATCTTGTTTAAGTTGATTTTGACAACATGGTTTAAAGGATGTATAAAGTATGAAGGGAGTTTATTGAAAATAGTAGATGACAGACTGATATCACCTTTGGCGTAGAGGAGCTCTTTAAGCAGGCATTGTGAAATCTCCCTTTAAACAATCCAAAGAACCCAAATCAATGGCAGGGATACTTAACCCACAGTGAACTGTGAAGCCACACAACACACCTGAAGGCCAAAGGACCACATGTGTATGTGTGAGAAGTCTCATGGGGACAGGAGCTGGTGGGAGAAGATGAATAATGATCACAGAAACCACCACTATAAATGAATAATTCAATTTATAACAACCTATCTGTACACTGCAAACAGAAAGTCTGCTCCAGACTGCCTCTCAAGACCCAGTTATCCACCCATTGAGTACCACCATCTTGTTGGCTGTAAAGTTAGACACTGTGTCTGATTTATTAGGGATCTCCAAGACTGGAAAAGATAGACTATATTGGTAGAACCTGGATCATTCAGTAAACCTGGAAAGGAATAGTACTAATATGTTTACACATTTGGGAATAGATACATTTAATTTAAAATCGCAGAAATACTTTTTTTGTGCTTTGGAATTTGTCTTCTGCTGTGTGTGCCATAAAGACAGGAGTAGGGCAGAGGTTCTAACCTTTCCACCAGTCTACATAAAGCTAAAACAATCTTTACTTTTAGGTTGCACTTTAAGAGAAATTCACAAAGTCAGCTATAGCCTACTGATCATAAAGATTCAATAGTCCTCAATTAGGCATCTGAACTGATGAACTTGAAATAGACTGACAATTTTAAACTCATTATTATCATTAACATCATCCTGTTTTGTTTTGCACTTTCATGTCATGTGGTTCTTGAGATTTAAAGTTTGCATACTTTCTGCCCTGCACTTACTTAATGCACATTGATAGCAATTATCATTAACAGATAGCTCAATATAATTGTATTTTTATACCCCTAGATAAAAAGCTAAGCAAAATGTACCGCAGTCACTGCAAAATAAAGTAACTCTGAGCTTTGTCTTAAAGTAAAATTATAGCCAAACTTGTTAGAAGTTACAAAGTGTGGGAACTGCATTTTTAAAGGGTTCTCTGCTATTCCTCCTCTGGTGACAATTCAATCTTTTAGAGTTACCCTCACTTTCATTGACTGGGGTGGGTGTTTTATCTCTAGAATTGGAAACAAAAACAGTAATAAAAACCAAGCTTCTTAAAACTCACCATTCTTTCCAAAACTAAAATAAAAGTTTGGCCTTCAGATACACAACAAACCTATCACTGGTTAGGTTTAATCACATCTGTTTCCTTATGACCACATGTTCAAGGTACCAAAATTCATTGGGACAAAGTGACCCTTAGATGTTTGGAAAGGTTCAGATTTTGTGTAAACCTCTTTAAAAATAAGTATGGCAGCTGCCAATTACAACTTGCTTTCGGAGGTTCTGGCTCCAAAACTGGACCACTTATGCTAGTTTTAGAACTTACATGGATATTTTAAACCCAAATATAATTGAATGGAGACTTGCTGCTGGTTTCAGTTCAGTGATTCACTAGGCAGTTTTTAAAAAAACATTCATATACTTTTCTGGACATGAAAACAGATGCACATAAAACACACACCAGCAATAAAATAAATATGATTGGGGTCAAACAACCAAATACACAGATGGAATGTGGAAACTTTGTAAATATTTCTAAATCTGTTCAACCACTTAGATGTTACACCCCTGGCAGACCGTATATCAGATTGAAGAGAAATTCAGAAGTACAGCAATGTAGATGATTGCAATACATTGATATCAGACCAATTTTAGATATTTGTATTGCTTAGGACTATGTAGAAAATCCCATGAATTCCTTCATTATTTATTGATTCAAGAAACACAAGTGGTAAGAACCAGTTCGTTCCAAAGTTGTTTTTTCCAAGACATTTTCTCAAAAAACAAGGAATTAAACAATTCATTGTTTGATGAGAAAATGCCTTAAAAGTCCCACTTTGAAACCAACTGGTTCTAACTACTTGTTTTACTTGAACAAATAATGATTTGAAAATAAATATTAAAAATGAAAGTTTAGAGATGGAGATCCTTATTTTTTGAATTTAAGTAGATTTTTGTATTGACAACAGCAGGTATAGGGAGCACCAGGCTGCTTATTTACATTGCAGAGCAACATAAAAAAGGTTTATAGCTGACCACACTGCGGTAAAGCTTCAAATGTTCAATGATGACTTAGAGATGTGAGGGATGGCACCTGCTACTAACATCTTCATTTACAGTTCAAGTGAAAAGGTCCCAAGTAGCCACAGTAATTAGGAAAAATTTATGAAAAAGGTCTAAGATGAGAGAAACAAAGACCTCCATGTACTCACCAGCAATGTCTGTATTACAGAGCTTTCTCCAAAGCCTGCAATTTGAGGTGAGCATAAAGTGCGTTTAGGGAGAAAATGACACAACTTGGCATTGTATGGGGCGTATTGATGATTTCAGGCACGGAGGCTATAAATCAGACTCTGGTAGAGCTTACTGTTGTGTAAAATGTAACTAATTTCTCTCATTATTTTTCATTTCACTTCCCTTGGGCTACAGAATATGAGTCACATTTAAATTCTGCAGTGAGCTAGTGAAGAATATGGAAGATTGTTGTACTCAAATCTGCATTTATGTCTTAAATGATGAAATCATTACATTTATTCATTGTGTTTACTGTAGATGAGGAAGAAAAGAGAAATTTCTCCGCCAGATAAACAGTAGTTTGCCTAATTTATTAGCACTCCCTCTGGCACAGACAGTGTTTTCTTTTGAAATGTTGCATTTCGTCAAGTCATCATGGGTGAAAATTTAAATAAATATGAGCAAAAAAAAAAAGTACAAGCTGACTACAATTTTAGTCATATGCATCATTTGATCTTTCACAGTTACCTTTGCCTAGACGTAAATGGTTACAGTACATCCTAAACTGCCCTTAATATCATAGCAATGATAGTGCAGCTGATTGAATAATCAACCTTAGGCTGAGAAATTATTTCCAGATTTTATAATAAAGGATATACACTGATACCATCCAATACAGATTAAATGGGATATATCACTTTTTCAAAATATATTTCCAAATTGTATATGCCTTTATGTTTATACAGAAGCATGGTAGGCACTTGATTCCTATGTGGAAGCACAAGTTAGAAGAAACTTTGAAAGTTTAGTGATATCGAAGTCTTAGCTGGAACAGATAATCAGTAAATTCCAGCACATGGTAAAAAGACTGATGGTGGTGTATGTGTGAGCTGGTGGTTTATATATTATCTAGCTTGCAATCACACATAATTTAATTGCTAAAAAAAAAAAAAAAAGCAGCTGATTCCTGAACTAACAATGGAGATAACTGATTTTTTAATATTGTTTCTGACTTTTATTTATAGGATTAGATATATTCTTAGGGGTAAGAATGGCCTGGTAATATTGGTGTATTATATATAGAAGATGGATAAAAGTACACAGTGTACAGTGCTTGGAACTTTACCAAAGTTCTGGTTGTAAAAAAAACCAGGACAATCATTTAAAGTTAGTCAACCTGTTAAATCTTGCTAAACTCATGAGGATATCACCAGGGACAATTCATTTTCGGTATACTGGACTTTCAAATCACTCATAAGGACTTAAACTAAGCTCAGTATCACTCTTAAACAAGTATTTTTTTTTTTGCTAATGTCAATATTTCCTTTGTAAAAGGCTCCATTTATTTCATACTCTTCTGTCTCCTATTACCTACCCAGAAAAGGTTTAATATGGACAATGATCGGACTGTTGTGATTAGGAACTACATTACAATGTAGGTAATGATAGCTTAACTACTTCCCCAAACACAAATACCAGACTGCTGGCCTACTGGAACATTAAGAACAACTAAAATGCACACACTGCAGCATCGATGCTTCAGTAATAAAATCAAACTACAAATTATTGAGGTGGTGGTACATGGTGCCCCAACATTTGAGGAAATTCGGCCCAGCTTCACCTAGGAGGTTGTCCCCACTCTAATTTTGACGATTTGTACCCTGAAGTATGTGCATGTATGCATGCATGTCGCTGGGATAGCCCTGACCCTCTTTACCTATTTCCTGCCACCCTACAATACTCTTATCTCTTCTTCCTTACTTGAGGTTCCCCTAAATGTATTCTCCAATCCTCCTATTTGACACATCCTGCTCTAGCTTTTGACACAGGTTTTAGGCATTGATAGGATCCTCCAGTAGCAATGTTCTGAGAGGATTTTGTGCACCTCCTTACTCTAGGTCTTTAAGACTAAATCACAAAACAATGTGCCTATATTAGAATGGTCGTATAGGCACCTCATAAAAGCCTCCAACTTTTTTTTTTAAGTTGTGTAGTTTATTTATGTCTGACTTAGTGCTCACTATACCTATTTCTGTCATTTGTTATACTTCTTGCTATAGATCTCATGTTCTTATCTTTGTATTGTGCAGCTACTTATCCTTTAATCAAAATGTATTCTACAGAAAATGGCCTTTGTAAACAGGTCTTAGGCCCCTTTCACATTTGCACTGAAAAACCCAAAAGTTTGCTGCTCTCAGGTGCATAGAAAATTGCAGGTGTGCAAACATGTGCAACAAAATGGTTCCTAGCAGTAATAGGGAGCATGAGCCTTACAATGATCCCCAGCATGGTGATTTGTTAGAATTACACACTATTGTTTAATGTTTTACCAAATCATCACACTATAGTGGGTAAGTAAAGGGAAACATTAAAAAAGTTACTGTTTAACACTAGGACACTACATGAAACTTGACAATAAGTTCATTTAGTCTTTAACCAGAAGACCTAGGGAAAAGAACAAAATACATTAAACTTTTACTGTATTACAGATTGCCAGCCAGTATTATGAAAGGACAGGTTTAAAGACAGATACATAAATCATTACCTGTTCTCACCAATATTACTCTAGGGTAATAATATGCACATTTGGCCAAGGATAGTTTATAGTACAATGGTTGTAAAGATAAATGGTTCAGCCGGTGGATGTTGTAATCTTAATAATTCTCCAAACATCTGAACTACAGATCACACATGAGGTCATATAAACTATAGTAGTCTGCAGACATTCCATGATAAAAAATTAAACAGAACAGATATTTTTATTATAGGTCTTCACAAACTAACAGCAGTGACAGTTAGCAGACTGGCATTAAACATAAACAAATGACATTTATTTACTCTTTTTCCTGATTACAGAATTAAATGAATTGCAATCCCAGCTTCTTGCTTAAATCTGACTTGATTATGTAATTGGGTAATTATCTCAGCTGTCCAACTAAAGACTGAGCAAAAATCCATACAACTGTACTGAAGCTCATTTTCCACATTTGAAAATGTGTGTAATAGTATTTCTTAATTTTGACAGGTTGGCTTTATCCGGATAATTTAAAATGAAACATTACTTAACAATACAAATTAGTTCTAACAAATCTGCATTTAAATATCCCATATCCCCTATTAGAACAGTACTCTAGATTTTTTTTTAAATTAAAATGTCAATATCAATATTAGAGCAGCTGCATCTATAGTCATTTTAGAAATCGCAAGACAGAATGATTATATCAGATAAAACAGACATCTGCACAATATTGCACATTATATATCAGTTATTGAACAAAAGTACAACATATTCAGAGACTACATTTGCAAATGCTAACTTTTATTCTTTTAATGCAAAAAATATAGAACAAAGGGATTTTCATTCTCTGTTTTATTCAGATTTTCAGACTACAGTAAGGTTAGTGCCTGCCAAAAGGGTACAATTTAGCCTGAATATGGGCCCAGTTTGGAAGACATGGGCTTCAGTTTGGACCTTACAGCTCATGCTGAGGATTATAGTTAGGCTGTTACAATTCAGGTTTCCAGATGTCACCTCTGAGCTGTAAACATTCTATTTCTTCACAGGTTTTTGATGTTGACTTGCAACTAAATAATACCATTTCTGGCTGGTTTGGGTTGATGCGATAGACTGACAGTTGCTTGCTAAGGTGATAACAGCTTCCCCGCACTTTGTAATATTGCAGTTGGTTCTTGCCAACAAACTGTCAAGCCAGTAATCACTACTGAGGATGGCACCAAGAATCAGTAAACTACATATACAAAGTTATTAGCTAACATTAAACATAGTGTGTATCGATAGACATGGTTATAGCCAACCAAGCTGTTCAGATGCAACATTTTTGTGTTTGGGAGTTCTGTTAAGATCTGAATATTAGTTTCTCTAACTATTCTATGTTGAGGAGTTCCGGAGCATCCTTCACAGCTGTCAAATACTTTGAACATTTCAAAGAATTTTTTAGAGGTATTCCTAGGACAACAGAATGAATGATAGCTAGACATCTGGCAAATCTGCTACAGTAGTTGCCCAAATAGGTTTATTTGTATAACACTATGGGCCTGATTTATTAAAGCTCTCCAAGACTGGAGACAATATAATATTATGGGTGAACTTGGGTGTTTTATGTAAATTTATATGTAGTCTACAGAAAAGATAACAAAACATACCCAGAAACCTTTGCTGATAGAGAGATTTTGGACATGTGACTGGTGTTTGAGCATAGTGACCCCTTGGAAATACCCAATCCCCCCCCAGTACGGGGACAAGTATGACTCAAAGTAAAAGGTCTATTGTCTTCAAAAATCTTGCCTATCAACACGTCCCCATCTAAAAGTGGCAGGTCTATTACTAGGGATGCACAAACTGTTTTCTTCAGCCTCTCATCTGTCTTTGTTTTAAATGCTAACTTTGAATCCAAAGCAAAGTATGGTAAACCTTAAAGATTTTAATTTGCTGGAAAGTGTATCTTCACTTCCCAACTAGTAAATATTTCTAAAGCTTTTCCCTTCTACTTGGAAATACACCAAAGGTTATACATTAAAAGGAAGCTGTATCATTAAGCTTTTAAAAGGTCCACTCAAAAAGGGAAAGCACAAAACAACAAGAAAATGTACACTGTGGTCAAAGACTCTTAGTGATAAAACACTACACCTTTCAGCTAATATTCTCCACTTCCATTACGTCCCCGCCATAAACTGAATTATCAGTGACGTACAACCCGGATAATGCCTGCTGGCTCTTCCACCATATATCTAAAGCCTGACACTTAATTATGTTGTTCCACAGTAGATCAGGCTTTAGAGCAGCAACTAAGATTAGTATTGTTTCATACCCAACATAGTTACTGGACAAACAATTCAACAGTGAAGGAAATAAGTCAAATGTATTGCCTCATAGAGAGACAATTTTCAGTAGTTCAAATATATATTTTAGGTAATTACTTTCCCTAATAAGGTTATTTGTTCAAAAATTCTATTCTTGACAGGTTATTTGGGTAACATGAGCTATATTAGGATAAATATTACAAGTGTAACTACAGGCAAATGTTACAGGGTGTAGTTATTAATTCTAGATAAGCAAAAATGGAATGAACTAGCAGTCAGAAATGTTATACTTCTTCACAAAAATACATTAATTGTTAAAGATATTTTAGGTACCATATGCCAAAATATTTTTTAATATTAATATTTACATCTTAATTTATACTATCAAGCTAAATAACAATCACCTTCATTGAAGAAAGAACATGACTTAGTCACAGGTGTGAGATTTGAATTAAGTGTTCATTCATGACATTAAGCCCCTGATTCATCAAGCAGAATCGGATTATCGCTCGCGCATTCGTATTCGCGATCCGAAATCGTACGCCGTCGCGCTATTCAGCAACTGAAAAAGCTCGTATTTTCGCGCTTCCAGCGAGCGCGGATTTTTTTGATGAATATGGGGCTAAGTGTCATGAATTTAAAGCTTGTTTCATGTAGATGCACAGCAACACTTGTATCGGAGCAACTGGTACTTACCCAATTAGCCAAAAAAAAATTACAAGTAGCCACAGATCCCTATGGACATATAAATGCCTAACCTACCAACAAGGCAGAAATGATCTATTGACTATGTATACTACTTGTCTAATGTGGCATGTTTTACTTAAAATTTTTACTATGGTCTATCAACCCACTGGATAGGTTTCCTCCTATATCTTGTTGGACAGGACGGCTCGCAAGAAATCCTTTTTTATGTTTATTGTTTTATTTACTTATCTGAGCAAGCGTTAAAACTTTTGTTAGTGATCATCACTGCCAGTGTCTTTCTGTCTCAATTACTACTACTCCCCTCATTTCTGGTCCTGCTGTCTCAGACAAGTGTATTTACTCATACCAGTTATTTTTAACCTTAATACATTATTTTACATAACATTGGATATGCCATATCACAATTTTAGACATGTGATCTTAAAACCTTCCTTTAAGGTCAAGGAACTCATTTGGATGGCTCCTAGATTCATGGAAGCAAGTGTCTCTTTTCTGATTCCTAAAAAAAAAATGTACCAGGATGCGTATTTTATATTTCTTCTATAACTTTATTCTTGTTACATCTACCCTGTTAAAAAGATGATGTCTTTGCAGAACTAATGTTTTTGCTGAAACTGTATTAAGGTTCTATTTATGTAGAAAACTGTAAGTATAAGAATGCATTATGTTTAAACAATTAAAGCACACACACAATTTTTTCTAGGAATTTCTAAGTAACATCCAGCTGTTCTAGTTCCTTTTTACATGTCAAAGGGCTGCATAACATTCTAATATTTCTGTTTTTTACGCTTTGTTTCTTATCCGCCCCCTACTCACCCGACATCCGTTTAATTGAAAACATTCAGTTATACCAAAGCTGTGACCCGGATGAAAACGCAGCAAGAGGGAAAGTCTGTCTTTCATTTCTTCTATTACATGAAGCCAGTATTTTTAAATAACACATCAGATGCCTGGTTTTACAGAATGATTCCCTTGTCTTGCATATCAAGATCATATTGCAGTTATACAGTACCTGGAAACCCAGCTGCAGCGAGAACCAAGCAATGATCCATGAGAGTGTAATCTACCAACCAGAGATGGCAAGGAAATTGAATGTTTCAAAAGATATTAATGGTACTGACTCCTAATGAAAATAAATCTTTTTCAATAAATAAAGGTTTTCTCTGGTTAACACTACTTTTCATCCCACATTTGAAAAAAAAACAACAAAGTTTTTCTTCTTTCTTTTGATTGAGCCTGGAAAATCACAAGACCTCTTGACAAGAAGGTGATGTTAACATACATCTTGTAACGTCCTTAGGAAACCATATCAATCTACTCACAAATACACAGGTAAAGGGATCTCAGTTTGGAAGATAGAAAACAGATATGACCACTTGTACAATTAATTTGTTTCAAATGTTTATTAGTGTGTGGAAGGAAGACATACAGACAGGTGGCTATTAATAACAGAAGGCAACAGAAAATTGGCAAATCCCAATTTGAGACCAGTAGACATTAAAAGTCTTCTGTTAGCATTGCACTAAATAAGTCAGGTGTCTATTTTCTGCATCATTCGCTACCTCTACTAGCTACTATCCTTGACTCGGTTAATGCTCTTTTCTGGTTTATGCATTGTGAAATTTGTTCTTTTTTAATTAAGCAAAAGATATTCAAAGATGGAATTGATTTTTCAATGTGTTTAAAATGTTCAGTGCATGAAACATTCATTCTATAAACGCTGGATCTTTCCTACTGTGTGCACATAATCTCTTTCATGCAGTGTGAATGGAGATGAACTGGTACCAGTAGTAAAGTTGTTTTTTTGTCAGCAGCTTAAGACCTTATGGAAGATAACTCATTAAAATGTTATACAACACTTTTTCTTCACAGGGCCAAATCTGATTAGTGAGACATTAGAGACATAGACATTTAGGGCTCTATTCATAAAGCAGGGAATATGACATTCACCCTACTATTCCCTGGTGGGAATCGATTACTGCCATTGAAACACATGGACCTGGAAGCTTCCCAGGGAAGGTTCAATGCCGTTTTAATATTAGAGCCCTGTCATCAAATAATTCCACTAAGTGATTCAGCAGCTTGTGACAATGGTCTGGATTTTTTTCATCCCCAGGATATATTGAAAACACTTAGTTATAAGACATCTTATGACAGATATTGACACCATTGTAGTCAAAACCAAAAGAGGTCCTTGCATGAAAATGTATTTATTTTTTAATATTAAGTCTGAAGGTGTTTCTGCGTTTCCTATTACTTCCAGGCTATTTTTACCTGCTTTGTTAAATTATTATTTATAGAACTGCAAGAAAAAAAATGTGTTATGAGTTTTAAACAACAAGTACAGAAAAATCATTCTGCTTTCAGCCTCTCTCTCCATAACTAAAACTTAATATTGAGCCATCTGAATACTATACAATGGAGGAAGGGAAGCAGAATTTTTGTTGTGCTGCACATAGAGTTTGAGCTATTCAGCTCTGTCAATAACAGACAAAGAAGACAAGAATACCCTGGAAAGCATGAGAGAAGAAACACAGATTGTCATTTTATGGTTTGAAATGAAAAGTGGACCTGACCTGATAAAATAGTAATATATGCAATGAAATACAAGCAGAGCCACTGTAAATGTTTTGTTTATCCGGACTGGTCAGATCAAGAATATGGGTAAATTAATTCACAAAAGTGAAAAAGTATTACAAATATATTCATAAAAAAAAGAAGTAAAACTTTCTAGCTTTAATGGTGTACAATGATGCCTACATTGTGAGCTGAACACACTGTCACTGCTTGAAACACTCACAACACCTCACAATAAATTGTGAGAAAACATTGAAACCATATCATAATCAATACCGAAACATACTGATGAATGAGAGCACAGCTGTATGTACTAGTGTGTTTAATGTTTCCCCCTCCTGTAGGATTTATTTACACTTGAAACTCTGCACACACCCCCGCAGGTATTTTTATCATTTGCATGAGTTCGAGCATTGTCCATCGACCAGATAAATCTATAGGTTGGACTTTTGCTAGCAGCTATGCAGCTGTGTGTTTCAGTACCTGCTGCCATGCAGGGAAGCTTTTCAGACAGAAAATCATTTCATTTATTTAAAGGAGCCCCAAAGCAAGTTGCCTGAATATAAATATCCAAAAGTCTATTTAGAAACATAGGTTGATGTTCATGGCACTTAGTGCATAAAATTAAATCAGGTTACCAGGTTTCCCCTTTCTGTGTATTCACACATTCCAAAAACACAGCTCCCCTCCCCTTCTCTACAACAACTAGCAACACACATCTTTATATAAACTTTAACATTCACAGCAACCAAAATTATACATACAACTGATATTAGGGACATTACTCCTCTGTAATAGCGATCAAAGAAATTTAAGCTGAAATCCTGGCCAAACAATAATTATTGAAATACAAGAAGCAAGTGTATTCTTGGTGTTATTTGTGTAATGTTTTCAGATCTTTGTGGCAATCCAAACTAAAATACTTTCTGCAGGGTTTTACTGTACATATGACTGGCCAGTGCTGCACTTTCTCTTTGTACAGGGAGATGGTAGTCTAGCATCCATGTTACCTAAGCATGGGTAAGGTGTCAAACTTTGTCAAGACGTCTTCAGAAAATGGTTCATGTGATCAGTGATGGAATTTAGTACCCTTTAGTAATCAAATTATACTAAATGAGGCGGGGCACTATGGGACAATGAGAGCCAAATTGAAAAACATTTTTCACACCAATAGTCACCAATGGAGTCACACCTTCCGACCCCCAACAACCTAAAACAGAAGACACAAAATAAAATATAGCAATTTTTTTCTCTATTCTTTTTCTATTCAGCATTTTTAGGCCAGGTAGCATTTTACCTATTTTCCATAACCCAGTTTGGCCAACTAATGCTCTTTAAAGCCTTATTTCCAGTTGCTATCTGACAAAAGTGTAACCCAGCATGGTCGGATGGTGTAATCCAATGGGTTACATTGTGTGTGTGGTTCATCTGGGGATTCCCTGCTGCACTGCAATGTTGTGTCTGGCTATACCTTTCAGACCTTTCTCATAAACATAGCATTTTTGAGATTCTGCAAGCACCAATTTAGCAAAGTAAATTTTAACAAGTTACCCATTCTAATATTGAATAACAAACAACTAGCTTTTTTATCCATGCAGTTCTGGAATTTACTGTTTGATATTTTATTGAAGTGTACCTAAAAAAGAAGAAGAGTCTAAGTGTTTGGCATACAAGGGATAATGTAGAGATGTAACTTTCTGAATACAGCTAGCTGAACACTAGTTGATAATTGTCAGATAACATTTAACACAAACTAATCATCTGTCATAATCACCCTATAGATGAATATGTTTATCACACTTAATAATCCTCTAAACATCCACTCCAATAGTTTTCCATGTACCCAATCCCTGTTCTCTATGATACAGAATATACTATCACACAGAAAATGTGCTAGTACTTGGAAGCATAAAAGGTCACCCCATTATCTCTAAATCTGTACATTCTTATAGAAGAAGCAACTTTGAAAGGAAAGATTTTTTTATAAGCTCAAGAGTGCAAAAGATTACAAGGGACATCTGTTGGTAGCTATGTCCTCTTCTTTTTTAGAAATGTTCTTAAAAGTTATTGTCAAAACTCTTACTGTCTTGTGAAAAGGGCATGGCACCACCTTCTCTTTGTCTGTCTTTTGTTATAATCTTAAAAGATACATTATTAGGCCTCAAAGAATGGAATATTATAACAAAGAAGACATATGTGTCTCTATAGGCCTTACATTAATGCCACTTCAAAAATGTAATAATATTTGAAATCATAAAAATAGGCAATTAAATTCCCAAAATACTAGAACATCAAGGGCACATTATGATGTGAAAAATGTGAGAAGACAAAAACAGCAGCCCTACTACTGTAAGGGGACCCGCATGTACAAGAGGTCAGAACTAGATTTTTATCACTAGTGCCTGCAGGCACACAACCTTTGCACCCAAAACAGCACTCGGCTACAATTGCTAATAATTGTACAGGGAAAAGCCACAACCTTGCTTTATTGAGTACAATGTGAAAACTTGCCTTGTACGAGTTTATATCCTTCTGTGTCTGAGATTTTGTCATGATCCCACTATGAGCAGACCATGATTAACTAACACAATTACCAAAGTAACCCTAAAAATGTGTTAAGATGTTCACCTAGTTATTCTCTGCATGTACATGCTCATTAATAAAAGTCTATTCAGCTTATATTGAAGAAATAAAGTAAACATTGTAGAAAGTAAATACAGAAGATGGTACAGTTGTGTCCAGAAAATACTAGTTCATTGGATTTTGTTATTTATAGGTCACCAATTATAAAAAATTTGATCAAGAATTCTGGTAAAGTTTTCTATATCTGTAGTATATTTCCAGCACTATGTCTTAAAAAACTAAAGCCAGAGTCAAGAAAGCATTTTTACAAGGGGTTAGGGTTAGGCCAAAGCATCATCCATATTTTTTCTTACAACAGTATCTCATAATTTTCTGCAGGTGGATTTGTTTCCACCATCTAACAACCTGCCATTGATGCGGGCAGCAAGAAGACTGCGGTGCATGTACTAAAATATAAGCAAGATCATCCATTTACTAACAAATGGGAATGAAACAGCCTTGGTGCAGTTTAGCAATATCTGGATGAAAATTCCAAGTATTGGATAGGGAGGATTTTTCATGTGAACATCCCAATGTCTCATTTGCTAGAATCTGACTAGCAATTAAAGTCTATATTTTTATAACAAAATATGTAGCCTTAGGCACAAGATTTTTAATTTCCAATAAAATTCTTATTTCCATTTAAAATTCAGGGGTCAAATGCCAATAGAAATGTACAATTGCTGCCATGTCAGTTCCCTATACATAAAACAATAGGTACATTAACAGAACATTGTAATTACATTTTAATTACTGTGTTCTATTACTGGCTTATGTTATTCATACCGACTACTTTATAATGGGAAACGGAGTACGAGATGTGTTGAGATTGGGGAACCCTGGTACTCTTTAAAAATTAAATCATAAAAGTCTAAATCAGTGATTTGCTTTTGAAAATTGAGAACAAGAGCTACCGGCTGTTTTTTAAATTGCTTCCTTGTTGCCAATCCTTGTCAAAGATTTCATTAAAGAATACATGTCATACATTGCAGGAGTAAAGCTGAAATAAAATTTGTCTGTTCTGTGTAAGGCCAAACATATTTCAGAAAAATTCCTTTTTAAAGAATGTTACGGGAACATATTCAAGGGCAGCATATATGGGGTCAAGGAATTATGTTTTGCTGTTGGTTTTGTGACTATATTTTTTCTACAGTACCAGATTGTATTAAAAGTTAGAAACTAACAATGAAAGGATGTCTTTTGTAGTAGCTCAAAGGACACACAGAAATAACTGGATCTGAAGTTTTATAGATATGTTACAGTATAAGATTTATTTTAAAAAAATAAAGCTTGGCGTGCAAAGAACAAATATGAATGTCAGACAATATTCCAACATGAGGGTGTGCAAATGAATTTATTTTACTACTTGGTGTTAACTTTTTATTTGCTACAGGTAATTTATTTCATTTATCTCTGCAATAAGTGCAAAAAAATCCAGTTGATCTTTCCAAAAATATAGTGTTGACTGCTGGCCCATACCCTGTGCCCATGGCATTATCACAACACTGTTATAAGCTGTGACTAGTTTACCTTAGTGAATGACAGCATACCAACCCCCTGTGTTGCAGATGGAGATGAGGAAAGGGGGTATTTAGTAGTCTTTACACATTTGCTGTTGTAGGGTGACAATGCTGCACCTCCATGGATACAGTATAATAAGTGAGAACCGCTAGCCAAGAACATATATTGCTAGCAGGATAACCATGTTAAAATAAAGAGGATACAGCCTTCAAAGATAATACAATCAACAATATAACGTAAGTTACAAAATATAACATTTTTGGGGGGGTTTAGATACTAAAGCTAAGAAATATGAAATAGCTTTCCTGGCATTTACATCCCTTTGTACAAATATATTCACAATGATTTCCCATTTCTTACGGTTACATTCTTTTATCATTATTTATTCATGCTAATAATTTGGTATCTCTTTGCACCGCTTGCCCAGTTACTCACAGATGCACACAGAACACCCACTTGCTGCTCCTTCATCCTCTGCATGAATTAGAAATGGTCAGTTCAAAAGTCACTAATTAAAATACACAAAAAAACAAGCAGCCCATTATAAATGATTTCTAATCAAATTAACAAGCTACATAAAAAAAAAGAAAAGTTTAGAACAAAAACTACATTAAAAATATAGAGATTTAATAACAGAAAAAAAAAACAAATAAAATCCTGATAATTTGTTTGGATGCAAAGTGAAATACAAGAAATGTTTTGGGAAACAAATGCATAAAAAGATAGCTTATTCCAGTGTTAGGTATCTAGAGTTCCTAGTGCTTAGTGCTCACCAGGGGCATTATCGGCAAACAACACTGGCAGCCTTCTTTTCTATAAAACACCACAGAACTTTGGATTAAATGTGTTTTTTTAGCATTCTGGCAAATCTTTACCCCTAACCAATTACATGTTCACAGCATCAGATAGCAGAGAACTGAACATAAATGATGCTCCATATCAATGTCTTTAACTAAAGTGATAAAATAGGCTTTAGCTGACCTCCCCAGATTTTTTGTTGTTGAACATGGAAAGAGGAAATTCTCTGACATGTTCTTACTGCTATATGTGTCCCCATTGAAAAATTAGGCCTGATTTATTAAAGCTTTCCAAGGCTGGAGAGGATACACTGTCATCAGTGAAGCTGGTCCAGGACTAAAAACATTTGCTAACAAACAGCTAATGACTTTTAGGAAATCCATTCCAGGTTTGCTGGATCACCCAGCTTTGGCGAAGAAAGTATATTTTCTGTAGCCTTGGAGAGCTTCAAAAGATTAGACCCAATGTCTCCTGACCTCCCAATGTGATGACACAAAAAAGCAGATTGGGATACTGTTCCATCATAAGGAACAATCTCACCTTTAATAGCTGTGCTCAAGGAAAGTATTTCTAGTAGAATATTTCACTGCTACTGCATTTAGAGGGACAGCTATCGATGGTTAGATTCTCACTTAAGTTCCCTTCCAAAGAAATTGGCCAAGGAGGACAAAGATAGCAATACAAAACTGACAAACATTAAAACCTTTCTCACTCCATTCATAAAATAAAAAGTTTGGCCAAACTTTGGATATTTGATGTATAATATCACTGTGTATTTTTATTTCTGGTTCTGGAAATAAATTGAAACAGAATCAAAGATGCAAACAAAATAAAACATTAAACCATGTTAATGATGAGATTACAAAAACATAAAAAAAACCCATTCAATTAAATGTGGAACAATGATCCAATCAAACTAAGGATAATACCATTGAATGAAGTTGAAGCCAACTGTACTGCCTGTATTATACCCAATTAAATTGTTGAATGCTTCACTTTTACAAGAGGCATGCAGCCAAAATGTAGAATTAAATACAACTAAAACTGTAGTCAGAATCCTAAAATTTTCAAAGAAGAAACTTTGCGTGGGATTAGATTAGTTTAAGTTAATTTCAATGTAGTTCTGCACAGTTTGGTAATAGCTCGCTGTATTAATACAAATGTACAAAATGGTTTTGTTTTATTACTTTAAAATGTTTATTGAGAACAATCCAATAAAATGCATTTGATAAAATAAAACATTTTTGACTTCATCCATAAATAAAAGAAAGCATACATTAAATAACATTGCAGTGAGTCTCTAGCTTCCTATCAGATCTTAGAGAAAAAATTAAAATGATAAAAATATATTGGAGGAGCATTCATTATTTTGATAAGATTTATAGATATAGAATCAAGCTATAAAGCCAAAAGCAACAAATAATAAAATTAAATGATTAGATATTTATAGAGTAAAGAGGTTCAAGTGTTTTACTTGTTTCATTATGCATCATACAATGATTGTATTGTACAATTTTCTGGCTGAAATACATTCAGCCAACATTGTCCATGGCACAGAATGGCCACACAGCTACCATAACAGGATCTAGGCTGCTTGTTGTGCCTGCATAGCTTCTGCATTTTCTGTGAGTGAACCCAAAACTACTAGGAATATTTTTTGCAAATAGGAAATGTGGTAATTGTTCTTTTCCGAAAGATTTGCTGGAGTGCAATGAGCTGAACCAGTCTCTCACCTTGAGTGGTTACAGGTAACCCGCTCAGCCTCCATACACCTAGAACAGAACTGTTAGCTAAATTGAATGACAATATGAACCACAATACAAACCAACTCTGTCCAGCCCCTTGTAGCTTAACAATGACATTTATTACAAGTGACAGTCGGTCAAGAAAGCAGAATGTCTGTTGCATTTTTTTTTAAACCGTTAAAACGATTAAAGGTTGTTAAACTTTGTAGCCCTAGGAACAGGATATGATATATGTGTGTCATATAATAAATTTTCATTTTGTCTAGAGTTCAGCATTAAGTTCATTTCCAGCAAAGATAGATAGGGCTGGCCTACAGTCATTTGTAGACTCCCTAGTTAGGAATGAATGAATCTAAACCTGACAAAACCTTAGTCCTCGTCTTCATCATAGCTTATTGTGTCATTGTGAGGGAAAAAGTGGAGGTGTGAATCAGAATTTTTAAGTAGTATCTGTACTGATGAGTCTGTAAATCTCCAAGGTTGTATGATGGGCACAATGAGCCGATCTACAGAGTAATCAGTACAGATATTACATATTCATTCCAATTCAGCCCACCACTTTGGTTTTCCCTAATTGTGCCACAATAAGCCTAGATGAAGGGGGACTGGGGAGCACCTGATGATGGCTAATCGTCTGCTTTATAGTGTGGGAAATAAACATTTTATAAAAGACTGGATTGGTGAAAAACACCTGTGTGACTCTCATTCATAATTTAATTGTTGAATAATACTTTTGAGTCTTGCAGTACAAGCACACCGTATTGTTTAGTTCAAACCAATAGAAATGACATGAGACATCATGTTACATGTGGTATAGTGTACCTGCCACAAATCAAATCAATTTAGAAGCTGCACATTGAAAAAAAAGATCAACATCCAAGAAAACCAAACGTGAAAATTATCAGTATATATATATATATATATATATATATATATATATTACCAGCTCCCCCCACCACCATTTCATCCTGCAATATTACCAATGTATTCCAATCACCTTGTCTCCCCCTACAATAAGGGTATGACACCCCAGACTACACCTGACAGCTGATTATACATAAACCAAACAGAACATATATATATATATATATATATATATATATATATATATATATATAATATTATTTTCTACACCTGTCCTCTGCAGTACTTCCTCCTCACCACTAGATGTTTCCAATCTTCTAAGCGTAATGATATCCGGCATTATTTTCCCTTCTCCCTGTGGGACCATGGCATCATGGACACATCCCCTGGGAGCATATATTCATGTATTTTCCTTCCTCATGTGTGTTACTTCCCCCACTTCCTAGATTGTAAGCTCTTCAGGGCGGGGTCTTCTCCTTCCTCCTAGGTCTGTATGCAGTACATTTGCAACCCCTATTAAATGTACAGCGCCGCGTAATATGTTGGCACTATATAAATCCTGTTTAATAATATTCATGTTGGCCTGGGCTCACAGTACTCCTATACAGTGTAACAGTGTGTACGGAACATTCTGCTCCACCACCAAACAAGGATCAACAATGTCAGAACCCAAATAAGTCTTTGTAAAACTGTAGAAATAGATGCAACACCACAAACAGAACAATTACAGAATTTCTTCCTGGAGCATCTTTTTATTAGAAAAAGACTCACATACCTAATTAATTGTGAAATGTTACAACCAATTTCATCTTTGAATGTAGCAGAGAGTAATTGATCTTTAGTCAGGGAATTGAAAATTAAGTCAGAATGTGGAAATTCATGTTGCCAAGGTATAATGACCATCTCACAATCTGATCTCACATAAAAACACGCTATTAACCAATAAAAACAGGCCAATCACCACAAATACAACAATAGCAGCACAGTAATATTAAATGGTAACAGTGGACCTCAAAGGACACATACCTGGTTGTTGTTTCAACATTACTTTGTGACAACAATATTATCCAATTGGGTATATTACAATATAAATGAAAAGTTATGTATCACAACGCTTGTAGAGGTCTCTACCATACATGTCAGTATGCTCTATTCAATAAGCTATCAGGAATGCTGTCTTCAGCAATAAATAACAATTACATACTTGGTAATAACAATCATTATGAGAAATAACCTATGTATTACAGCTTGGAGAATTGAAAATACAATCCAGGAGCAATCGAGAATCATCCCCAAGGCATTGTTGATGCAAAGCAGTTGTGTTCGTATACAAATACCGCACAGACCTGTTTCATTAAGTTATGATGATCTAAGCTTGTGATCCTATCAGATCCAATGCACTTTCATTGTTGCTCCTCGAGGGATAATGTGATAATAGCAGAAAACACTATGCAAAAAACATGCATGTGATGTCTTTCATTTGGCGCTGTTAATAAATCCAAAGACAGACTGCACAATGGATTTTGTTGGTGTTTTTTGGTGTTATTGGCACTAGGTACTGTTAATCTAATCATTTCATCGATGTAAATCTTTTTCCTGTTATATGTAAGATATTTTATTGTGTTATTTACAGACATAAAGGGGTCAAATAATAAAGTAGTGAATCTGACAATCCTTGGTGGAGAATCAGCGACAGCCGTTGAAACATATGGACCTGGATTATTCTCCACAAGGGAATGTTTCAGGGAATGTAGCAGTGAATGTCAGATTTGCTACTTTATAAACAGCCCCCACTTACACTTTTTTTTAAATGGGAGGTCAAAGAACTGCTTATTGCTTACAAGGACTATCATCCTCTTTATGGGCAGTTTTACAATATACACAATGGGGTTTTGGTCACTTGAATGGTGATTATATTTGTTTTTTATATGTATGTATGGTGAATGTATTTGTTTTTTATATGTATTCCTAATAGTTGTTTCTACATATAATATTTTTTACTTTTATTAATTACTACCTTATAAGCTTCCATACTGTCAATTTATTTGTTTTTGGGTTAGCTGCTATTAACAAAGTGTATTGATTTTAAGTATGGTATTGTTTGTTTCTTTATAATAAATCATCCTCAATATTTTCCCTGCTTGGACAAACTGTGGAAAATGATGCACAATAGTTTTTACTAATGATCACTTGTCGCTCTGTAGTTTTTATATGCACAATCAAAACCAAACATTGAATTTACACTGGATGCATAAATCAATCAAACTTATATTATAACCATGATTACTTTAATCTTGAACACAGGGACTACAGGACTATGAAAGACTATTATGCTACAAACCAGTCTGGTATCTTCAAACAATGCAATATATTTGCGCATCGCTTGCAGCAACTGAACCATGCACCGAAAATTCCTAAGCAATGAATCAAATTGTAAGTATAAGATGCGCCCATTATTATATGCAGAGTTTCCTTCCTTATTGAAACTCTCTGCAGTTGCTCAATGGTCTTCCCCTTTGCTCCATACAAAAAGGCAACAGTACCATCACCAAGACATGCAACATTAATTTGTCAGACAGATCAAAATTCATAAAAGCATTACCTTTTACAGTATAATATAATATATGAGCAGCTCGGTGGTTCCGAGGTTAGCCCACTGGCCTTTGTAGCGCTAGGTCCCAAGATTAAAACCCAGCCAGGACACTATATGCATGGAGTTTGCAGGTTCTCCCTATTTTGCTTGGGTTTCTTTCCACATTCCAAAAACATGCAGTTAAGTTAACTGGCTTCTCCCCCAAAATTGTATTTTGACTGTAATAAAGACATATGACTTAGGTAGGGACATTAGATTGTGAGCCCCTTTAATAACCAGCTAGTGACATGACTGTGGACTTTGTACAGCGATAATAAGATGGCGCTAAATATATACTGTGTAATATTATTAATAGGAAGACAGCTGGAAATTGGTTTCTGAGAGATTTTTGTTCAGTCTCTTCACAATATTATACTCTAGCAACATAATACTGTACACCACAGCCAGGGGGTCAAACACTAATGGGTTAATCACCACACATTTTACTTGTAAGGGCCATTGGCATAAAGATCACCACAGAGCACCCCAGAATTGGGGCACCCAGAGATGGGGGCCACATCCACAAGTTTCCATAGGTCTGGTGATAATTGTTTTTCTATAACTAGTGAAAGCAATTTAGCAATCATATACCAGCACCATCCAAGAAGATGTAACGGCGTGTGTGTTTGGGTGTATACATTAATGAGGCATATGTTAATACAGATTGTGTATATGTGTTCATATAGTGTGTGTGTTTGTGTATACAGTGTGTGTGCAGTACTGCTGTAGTCCAGTGCTAAAGGAGAGTTTGTAAAATGAATCATAAGGGGTACTTAGATGTATAAAGTTCTGTCCCCTGCACTCAGTATATTATATACAAATGACCCTGCACTCAGTATGTTTCACATTCGTGATCCTCAGGCTCAGTATGTTACTACTTTTACATTACTACGCTTTTATTTTTACGCTCCATACATTCCCTCTTGCTGTAATTCAGTGGCAGAGTTTAGAGACATACCCATTGAAACTTCTACTGCTTCCCTACAAATGCAGGGCCTCTTTAGCCATTCACCATCCCCACTGTTGTCACATGGGACAGCATTCACCTTGAAGAAGTCCAACCCAGCAATCACAGTTAGTCTATAATACTGTGTTTGATTAAATACAGTTTTAAGCAAAAAGGGATCTTTTCAACTGTGGTGGAAGAATGTTTTCTTTGCCAACTGGTTTGCAGGAATATGTGTCTGCCAGGAATAGGTCCAAACAGCAGAACTGAGTCCAGTGGAAAACAAATAAGGGATTTTAAAAGCATTAACTTTATATGCCTGAAAGTTTGCAGTCAACCCTGCAATCAGTCATAAAACTATTGCCATCGAAAATGCTACAATTACAACTAAGAGTAAGAAGGTGCTCTTAACAAGCAGGAAATCAATAAAAGAGGGAAAAAATAGTGTGATTGTATTTGTGCCACATGGTTGAAAAAAATATTTTTTGATTACAGTTTAGTTGCTTTACAAAGAAATACCACCATACAGAAAAAGACCCATTAACAGTTATTTGACAATAGGTTTCCCAGTTTTTCCTGTATATATTTAATATTTATCTTGTTGCTACTTTTTTTCTTTAGAATGTTAGCAATTTGTCATCAATTCACAATTTTCTGCAGTATATTAGCAAAAAACATAAATTATGGTCCTAGATGAATGGCTGATCAAAGAGTCTGCTTAATGTAATGTGTTTGTATAACAACCTAATCACTTCCATTTTGCATCAAGACACAAGAAAGCTATTATGTAAGAAAGAGAAATTGATCATGATAGTTTATTAAGACATCTGAAAAAAATCAGATGCGTCACAGAGCTTCAGATGTACTGCAATCATAAAAAAGAAAAACTGTAACTATATTCTGCAGAATGCCTGCAAGATTTTACAATAGTTGATGAAAACATGCGCAAAGAAACCACTAAATATATACACAGTTTTAACAATACCCAACTGGTATGGTACTTATTCTGTCATTACAAACCACTGTTATGTAAATCTAGTCAGAATGTAGATGTACTATAATCAGAACTTAAAGTTCTTTACTCTTTACTCAATATATACAAACAACTGTGTGTTTGTATATATTGATGGAAGGATAAATTGGTTTTTGAGGTACAGCCTGTGGATTGGTTTGGCTGGCTGTGGAAGGCTATGGATGCACACAATCAGTGTTTTCTTCCCTCCCTTGTTCTTCCCCCTTGCAAACCATTAAATCTGGTGGTTGTGGATACACCCAATCAACATTATCCTCTCTCCCTTGTACAAAGTGCTCAGACTATGTAGCTATTAGTCCAGTCCTAATTTACTACCGCCTTCACCAATTTGTAGCTCATTCTACTTCAAGGCTATGTGGACTAAAATGACTTAAATGCCTGTTGTCCTTTTACCCTAAAGAAAGTTAAGTGTCAGTCTCGATTAGAATACTGTACTGGGTTTGATTCTGTGTCTTCTTGGTAGATTAAATTGTCTGTGAACATGTCAAGTCAGCAAGCCACAATAACCTCCAAATAGGGCCCAAGGAGGTACATTTCTCAAAAAAACATTTTTTGAAAACAGTTTGATTTACTAGTCCCAAAGCTTAGAATATTATACCAATGTGTAAATATGCTTACATTAGAGCTCAATGTCTATAAAACTAAAATCTATAAACTATATAAAAAAAAATGTTACCTAGTTACCTCTGCCATTGTGTCCAATGATAACTTTAGCCCTGGCTAGGGGTGTGATTTAGACAGCATTGTGGGAGGAAGCGCTGCTGATCTAATCATTGGTCATTTTTTGGCATAATTAGAAATGACTTGACCATTTAATTAAGAATGGCTTGACCATTACACACTACTTTTTGCATTGCTTTACAACATCTTAAAAAGTAATTGATGGATCCCATGGTCTGTATCCAATGTCATGTTAAGACTATGGGCCTGATTTATTAAAGCTCCCCAAGGCTGGAGGCTTTCATCAGTGAAGCTGGGTGATTCAGCAAACCTGGAATGGATTTCTTCAAAGTAATTTGCTATTTGTTTGAAAATGTTTTGAATTGTGGACCATATCCATTCCAGATTTGCTGGATTACCCAGCTTCACTGATGAAAGTGTGTTCATCCAGCCTTGGAGAGCTTTAATAAATAAGGCCCTTTGAGCCTAAGAAAGGATTAGGCTGAATTTATAGAAACATCAAATCTCCCAGTATTTAAATTATTGTCTGCCTAAATAGGTAGACTTGCAGGGAATACTTTGGCAGAATTTTAAAATACAATACCTTATGTGTTAAAATATAAGCCTATGGAGGGTAATGTGATTTGTAATATGCAACTGACCTCCATCACTAATATTAATATCATGCCAGCCTGCAGGTCAATTGCCTCCTCCCTGCCCTGTTCAGCCTGTCCCTGACTTTTTCTTAATCTGCTACAGAAAAAATATGGCTTCTGAAATAAATGTTCTCTCTGTGTGATTGGAATTACAAGCTGCATTAATTGCTTCATTTCAAGATACATTTGATCTTTCTTGGGCTCAAAAAAAAACATTAAGAGCAGCATTCTTGAAGCAATGATAAGCAAACGTTAGCACAGTTTGTGGAAGAACCGTTGTAAATCTTGTAAGCAGTGTGATATATCCAAATGTAGTTAAAACATTTCAGCAACTGAGTTAATTAATCCTCTTGCTAGCCAAACCTTAAAATGACTTTTGCAATACTGATAAAGGTCATTGAATTGAAATATCAGAATTTGAGGTTTTATCTGGAACAGGACAGAAATATGGTTAAGAATATGTCAAAAAAATATGGATGTTTGCAAACATTTTGTTTTAAAATGATAAATCTGATGGACCAGCACATCTGGTTTATAGTCATGGTTCTCATTCCTGCGTTAAACATTTGCAATAAGCAAATATTTATTTTCCTGCTATAGTGTATCCCAAGGCCCAGGAAAAGCATCTCAAACCATGCCCAGAAAAGATCATAGGTTTCGTGTCTGGCAATATGGAACAGTTGGCGCCTACTTTTGACTGACTAGACAGAAGCAACACTCCAATCTTATATACAAGATTCCCAAACAAACAACGACCTGACTCATCAAGAAAATCCATGACATTGGATATGTGCTGACACAAAATCACCAAAGTTCTGAAGGAAAAGGAATATAAGATTTACTGACTCTAACATGCTGATCTAGTTCTGCTAATGCAATGAAAAATTTTGGAAAATTTGGATCATCAACCCAGGGAAGAATCCCTAATTAATTGTAGACCTCCAGACCACAATAACTGGCACTCAAAAAAATACAATTACATTTTTGAGTTGAAACTCTCAACTCAACTCCCAAAGATCTCATAACTATCATATTTCAAAGGTTGGCCATCTGTACGAGTGTGTTGGGAATGTCCAAAAGCTAGGACAGTTGTGTGTGGCCTTTCGTTCCTCTGGGTATGATGTGTGTGCTCAGGAGTGAAAGTTCTCCTAAGTCTGTATGCACCTAGGTTCCATTATGAAACTAATATAAAGCAAATTGGTTTCCATTATTAATGTTTGTAAAGTGTTCAGAAAATGCCAGGCTGTTTTTTAAGTTCAGATTTCAAAAAATATCACAAGTAATTTATTGTCTCTGGTGCTTAAAACTACATAGCTGGTGTACTAAAGGAATTAGGCTCATATCTCAGTGTTTCATTTCAAATCCTGTAGTGATTCACACAGCTCAATGAACAAAAGTCCTAGTCAACATCATTAACCTTGTGAGAAGTGCCCCTGGCTGACCTCAATGAATATTCTATAAAGGTAGGAAATATCTCCTAATGAATGTTTATAGCCCCAGCAATCTACTCTGCACACACTGCCTCCATCTAATTAGCCAATGCACTAGCTGCAGGTCATCAGTTGAAAACAGTTACATAGGGCTGGTTTATGTCTTACAAAATATTAATTATTACATTATCTCGCTGCCTTTAACTCCTGTGCCAATACGTTTTCCCCTAATTTGGCCCAGGGAGGTACTTAGAGATCTTGCTGCCCTACACACAAGTGCATGTTGATGACCTTTGAACACATTTTTTCTTACTACAACAACCACTTTAAGCAGCTCTTAGTATGAATTTACACAAAATATAAATAATCAGTAAAAATGTATAAATAAAAATATTAATAAATAAATATATACAGAGCAAGTTTTGCAAAAAAATGAATATTTCTCCTGCAGTTGTGGGAACCCTATAGGTAGACAGAAGCTGAAATGCAATATAGAACAATTCTACACTCCATGTTAATTTTAACATGCCAAAGTGCAAAAAAAAACTAATTAACTCAGTACTTTTCTAGGAAAGTCACTGATGGGCTGCTTCAGGAACAGACACCCATACAATAGGACTGATTTATAATTAAAGCTCTCCACCACTAGAGAAGATAGACTATAATGAGTGAACCTGGGTGATCCCGCAAACCTGGACTGGATCTGACCCAGGATTAAAAACATTCGCCAAAGATTAGCGAATGATTTAAAGAAATCCATTCCAGGTTTGCTGGGTCACCCAGGTTCACCTTTTTCACCACTCTTGGAGAGCTTTATTAAATGAGGTTCAATGCCTTTGCATGTAACCTTTTCTTCACATGTCCCTTAACTTGGGTTTTTAGGCAGAAGCAAATTGGAATCAAAGGCCTGACAGAAAACATTGAAACAACACTCGTGCCCCATTTTGGTGAGATGCTACACCTATTAATGAATATATATATATATATATTTACTCTTAAAGAATTGTTTCTACATATAGTTCATTATTTTCCTTCTAGTGAAATCATTATTATGCTTTTCACAAATCTGGATGTGGATGTTCTCCATCTTTTCTTTCTAGCCTACTGGTTGGACATTGATGAGTGTAATGTAAAAGGAAAAAAGTAAAGTAATCATAGGACAGATTTAGAATAAAATACTTTTAATGTGTTTTACAGAATATTTTTGTAGATTTGCCAGGAATTTAACTGTAAGTACATGGCAGCAAAGAAACAGCCTGCAAAACAAGACAAGTCTGCCCATATCATTGAGGATCATTGTGCGTTTAGACTAATAGGCTCCACTCATAATACAGCTCCAATTTATAGAAATCAAGGACAGACACATGTTCCTTTACTCTCCCATCAGATAAAGACAAACTAATGACTTATCATCTTTTTGATAGGATCATTGTAGACTTATGGAAAGCAGGTGTATGAAACAGCTTGTGCGCTCCCACTGCAGTCTCTACATAAATTGCATCATCTATTATATTATCACTCCCAGTTTAACGCTCAAATGTGTCTCTAAAAGCCGCAGAACAGACCTGTGAAGATCAGTACCACATCTTTATCCAATGCATGAAACCTTTATTAAATCAGACAATTACTCATTATTTTGCCTGTTGTATTGAAGTGCATTATTACACCAGGGCCTCCTGTGTTGCCTGTCTTTAATCAAAGTTCGGTATGAAAAGGACATTACCAGGCGTGTAATTTTGGCAGTCAGTTTAAATCTTGAGAGTAAATGGGAAGAAACTGTAGAATCCAGCATGGAGGGTTTGTTAATGCTTGAATGGTAATCTGCTCTTTATAACACTTGGTAATAGGTATTTATTTGTGCGCAGATGTGCAGACTTGGCACCAGACACGCACACACAAGATCTGCAGCTAACCGCATTCTTTATGGAATTATTTTTCTTTATTGAAACTCTTTTTTCCCTCCAGACTTCAAATATTTGACTGTTCTCATTGGCAGCTTTAAACTGCAGAGATATACACTAATTGTCTGGGCTTACACAGACTCGTAAATATGTGTTTTCCTATCCAGTTCTTCTCTGTTTCTAAAACTATTGTCTTATCTACATTATAGTTGTGTGGGGAACATGTTCCAAATGCTTAAACATGTTCCAAGAATGAGAAAACATCATCAGCCTTAAAGTAAACCTGTGCTTTCTTACCCAGGGCACAGCAACAGGTTCACTGTAGCAAAGGGTGAAAGCACGCTATGCTACATCACACTGGAGAGCTGGGCCTTAGGTAATCCCCAAGTTAAGGACATCCAACATACGGACGACTCCTAGATATGAACAGGGCTTCCCTACTCACTTGTGTGCAGGGCAGAGGCTTGATGGGGGTTAGGGGGTGGTTTGCATGACTTGCTGAAGATGTCTTTTGCTGTTCTGTAACTCTTTAATGACCAAAACAAACTCTGCAGTTGTTTCTTTTTGCATATCAAAGCACAGCTTGCTCCAGAAATTAATGAATGTCTAGGCTCCATTTTTTTTCCCTTTGTTTGCGAATAAATCACAGTGAGGATTTTTTACAGTAACTGACACCACGCTGCCCAATAATATGTTGAGAAAAACATCTGTCCTAATTGCAATCATTAAAATAATGTACCTGTTCTGACTTACATACAAATTCAACTTAAGAACAAACCCACAGTCCCTATCTTGTATGTAACCTGGGGACTACCAGTACAACTGTCTGGGTCTCCAGTGGCCCAACATGCCCTCAAGCACCCTGCTCCAATCAACTGTACCACTCAGGGATCATGAGTACTGTTGATTGGAGCAGTGTACATGGGGCATGTTGGACCATCTTGGACCATCTGAGACCTGAACCAATATTTTCTGTACTAAGCAGAGGTCCTGCTCTCAATTGTGAAGAAGGCATTTTCACCCTCTCCACAACAGTAACAGGGCCATATTATTATTTTGACAGGTTCCCTAATTTGTAGTTAAGATTAGATAGACAACAAGCATTTAAAGCTGCATTCCTGGTAGATACAAAAGAAACAACAACTAGTTAAAGTTTATAAATTGGTCTTGATATAGGCTTCTTAGATTTTTTACGTCAACAGATATACTAGTGAATTCCTGTATATCTGATATATAATTGAACGTATTGTACAAGAAAAAAAAATATGCTAAAAAGGTGAGGAAAGCAAAGTGAGCAATGGGATGACCTGATTAGTCTGGTGCTGTTTTTATTCTACCCAGTCAGCAGGTCATGGGCAGAGTGGCATCAGCTTTGTTTAAAGCTGTTAAAGATACCCCCACACACACACACACACACAAGCACGGTATACACATACATAGCAGTATAGAAGATTTTTTCAGAACTTTAAAATACAAAATGGTTGCGGAGCTGGCTAAATTACTCGCACAGCTGACAATAAGCCATTAGTGGGGCACAAACTCTATTTACCCGGCCTATAAACCTTACTCTGCTGTTTCTAAAAAGTCAGCCATGTAATGAAGAGTTTGTCTAATTATCTACAAATATTGGCAAGGGTAACTACAGTATCAAACAACATTTGGATGGCTGCCTAGGTATTTTTCTTGGAGTGAGTGTTTATTTAGGTCAGTAAACAAAAGACCAAGTGCTAATGTAAAAATCCTCTTGATTCATTGTGCTCTGAGCCAGTGTAAAAAATAACAGAACCAGCAGCCTATACATTTTGCAATTTCTGATAATGATGGGTTGATGAACATGCTGCACATTAACAAGATTGCACTTGAACTGTATTAGACTGAACCAAGCAGGCGTATTTTAGAATATTTTATGTCTAATTTCTACTTTGAATTTGATTGTTCTGCCACAAAGACACATCTGAATTACAAACATATAATGATCAAAATATGCATACCACTAGAGACACAAATACACTAAACACACTATACAATAATTCATAAAACGAGCAGTTTCTGTTTCTTGTGGTCAACAATATTCATTTTTTTTTACATTCATGATGGGCAAATAAGCAATGCACTTCTTCATTAACCTTTCTTAAGAAATACTTTTCCCCATCTTCCTGAGGCTCCCTTCGCATATCAGAGACTGAACACAGCTACAGAAATGATCGCCTTTTCAAAAAGCTACCCCATACATTGGTATAGTGATGATCTTATGTTATTATTCAGATGAAACAGTGGGAACAGTTAAGGAATAAAGGTATTTCTGTGAGCAAAATATGCAGAGAATGATCAGAGAATAATGAATCATCTAAATATCCTGATGCTTTAAAAAGTAATTGCTCATTTTCAGCTTTCTCATAATAACTTCCAGCCAAGCTGATGTGTAAAAAACAAATCTATTCTATTCAAAATTATTTATTCATAATTTGAATAGTATACACTGATCAGCTATACCTAAAACATACACAAATGTGTATTAGTGAGCTTGGGTGCCCATTACCCTGTCTAAAAATTAAAATTTGTTACTTGTTCTGTATGTTTGCTTTCTGCTCTTTAATGGGTCTTTTGCAGTAATAGCCATCCTTCTGAATATCACATTACCAATTAAACAATTTAAAAAGAAGCTTTTATCAACAGGAAACACTGTCACCTAGTAGAGAACCCCTTATAACAGTGATCGCCAACCTTTTTGGTCCCGCGGACCACTAAAATTACCAGCTCCTGACTGTTCATGCGCGGGGAGCCGGTTGTCAATCAAAAGGTGAGGAACCTCCCCAATAGTGATTTCATAGCCCCGCCCACTCTGCCATCGCAGATCTTAGCCTGTGATGGCAGAGTGGGTGGGTTGTATCATGAAACATAGCCCACCCACTTCCCTGAGCCAGGGATTTGCACTGAGGAGGTGGTCTGCGGCTCTGGCCGGTGAGTCCCCCTGGCGGGGTCCTTCTTCTGACCAGGCTTGAGGGTGCACTCACCAGAGCCGCGGACCCCCAAAATCTTCTCCCAGACCACCGGTTGGCATCCGCTGCTTTATAACATAAGCATGGCAGTTTTCATGTTTACACATATATAAATCACAGATCTTAAAATTATTTTTACTAACAAAACCTAGTTTTAGGTCTAGTAAAGCTAGAATCAAGGTAAACAGCTACATCCACAAATAAAATATGTATAGGACCGTTGTCATACCTGCCAAAGTAGTTGTATTTGTGTTATTAGACAGAACTACCATATTGCACAGCCACCATTTTGTCTGTTACAGGTATATACTGCACACAGTCATGTCCCTTCTACAATCAGCTTTCTGATTGGTTGACAAAGAGCAGCAGGAGACAAATGAGGTAATTTCTACGCTGCGCCAGTCCTATCAGCAGGTTTTTTGTTAGCACATTTGTATGCAGCTAATATGATTGGCTTCCAATCCTTCCCTCTTAGTCTAAGTGTTGCTTTTTAAGGGCAAGAAGACACATTTGAGTACTGACACTATATGCACTTTAAATATATCACATTGCATTGTTTTGTGCCTCTTTTAGCTGCCCTTATTTCAACTGAAAAATCAAAAGAAAAGAATATTATCCAGTGGTAAATGCCATCTATGTTAAACAGCTCTTACATGAAAGACTTCCACAATAAAGATGTGTTCTGCCAAAATATTTCGGATGACTTGTACATGGTGCATTCTTCTTTGACAGTTGTTTGTCTCACCTCTTTTTCATCTGCCCTGTGCTCCCAGGACCCCACTGTGCTATGTGCATAGGCTGTTCTTTTAATCCTGTTACTCTATCTGTCAGATGCTATCAAGCTTTGCAAAGTGTACTGGATGTTAGTGGCAGTCTTCAGCCAGCACCAGGCTCAAAATGATTGATTCTCTAGCCGAGCATATCATTGCATTACACATCGTTTTATATTTAAAGCCAGTTTATCTGTTTAATAGTCTGATTGTTTTGCCCTGTGCCATCAGTTTCAATAACACATGTGAGTAAACAAATGCATTTTTCACTCCTGGGATCAGTAAGTGCTAATAAAGATGCGGGTGCGAGCATTTCAGATTTGTTTTGATGACAGACGCATCTCAAATTAGCCTGGGATGTTTCGCTTATTCTGGAATTTGGAATAGCAGTTGGCCAATTTGGAGTTTACAGACATTTAAGTCAGCATTAAAATAAATTAAAATGAGCCTGTGAAGGAGAAACCAAAATAATGATGACCATACTGATACTGATTGGGAAAAACATCAGAAGACCTATGACATCAGTGTGTTTAATGGCTCAAAGGACCACAAAGCAAACGTTTCTTAGTGAACAAAGTTTTATGTTCAATGAAAAAGGAGTTTTTAATAATATTTATAGATAGCTGAAATATTTTGGGAGATTTTCAGAAGACTTTTTTTTAAATAAAGGTGGCAGTAAATATATGTTGCATATACCATCTACAGTAAATGTGTAATGAAATCTTAATTTTAAGAGGCAGGTGCACTTTTTCAGATTCTGTAGTAGCTGAAGGAAGTTTAATCTTGAAAAGTCAGGGTTTAGAACTAATGGACATGAGTCTGATCTCCAGCTATTATCAGCTCCCTTGTACCCACCTACAATCCAAAAAAAAAAAAAAACACCCATAATCCCCAATTACTTACTTAAAACTGTAGCCTTTTTTATATTAGTGTGTAATATGAAAGATTATGGTTTGAAGTGCCCCCATTGCTTCTTCTTAATTGAGTCTATCACTGGGTCCTCACAAGGCCATGACATTACATACCATCCTAAATATTACAGAACAATCTGCTGCATACACAGTACATTTTTACACTGTTACCAAATCCTGGATTTGTATAATACATTATGATAAAGTCTATTTTGTCCAAATAATATGACCCCTACAATCTTGGAGACCCAGTCCTAAAAGTTCAGCCACATTTTTACATAAAATGCCCAAAGTTTGCAGCATCTGTTATTGTCAGATGGAATTCTGAGTAAGGCAGCCTTACCAGCAACAGGTATTTGTACTCAAGTCACTGTTTCTATTGCCTACCATACCAAAGCTGTGCAGAGGTGATAAATGTGCAAAGGGATAGCAAGAGTTTAAATTACTGAATGTCAGTCTTGTAGAACCCTGTACTATTATTGAAAAGGGCATTAATGCATCTAGGATAAGCATGGAGTTCAATGTTTAATGTGATACATTACCACCTTGTGATCAAACACCATAGAATACCTAATTGTTCCAGTAAACCTCACTGTATCAATATCTTTCCTGTGCATGTATTTAGGATTTGTTCAATATAGCATATAGAAGCAAACTAGTTAAGGTAGACAATTTATTTTTACACCTCAAAATTTAGACCAGAAATCTCCAGTGACCAGATAATAGAGAGTGATGATAGGTATAGCTGAGGCTTGAGGTAGGAAATACTGATGTAATGTTTATATAGCATGCTCTATTTCTAATGTGGTACAATAAAAAGAACAGATATAAAATAAGGGAGTTACCAGACTCTATGGGTTACTGTACATATATAAAAATGTACTCTTTTCTTTTTTATCTTAATGTTAAACAGCATTACAGGCTGTTTCTTGACACTGTGATGAAATACGTTTCAAAGAAAGCCAAACTCCATACCAAACTTTTTATTTAACTGGCATCAGACTAACCAGGGAGGCAAAATATCAGCAATTCCTTTCTGATTAGCGGGTGTCAGGCAGAACAGGAAGTGAGAGACACAGATAGCACATAAAAAATATTTTAGGTGAACTTTAAAAAATGAATCCCAGTGTGTCTGCAAGTAAAAAAAAACATTCTTTTCAGAAAGTGTGGAGTCTAAAAACCAGGGACTGTGTATTGTGTGAGTGAAAAAATCATTGTTGCCCATTTGACTGCCAACAGTTCACTGCTGGTTATTGCAGCTCCCTACCACAATGGCTAATTCCAAATAACCAAATAAGTGATATTAAAGTGACCATGTTTAGAGGGTAAAAATCATACAAGCAGTATCCTATAATGAAAGCAGAATCATACTTACATGTTCACACAGTCTACAGAAGAAACCTCACTATGTAGTAGAGCTCACAATGATGATTTTATTAGGACTTATCCCCACGATAAGGGCTGTAGCTTCCCCTGCTAACCCATCACTGCAAGACACATTAGAGACGTGGGTGGTAGGGGGAAACAAGTAAGCAGAGGGACCCACAATTCCAGGATTTGAAAACAGTCAGCATTGGGAACTTTGCTGCACTGAACATTTTGAAATCCAGGAAGAGAACAATACTGCTTTCATTAGAGGCCACCGTACCACCCCAACAAGGTCACTTCAATATCTGAAATCTCTATGGACAGGGCAGGACAGTGGGATGTAAGTGTTGTGAGTAAATTACCATTTCCATGGGGTCCTCTTAGAGATGTAGCTCTCCTAACATTGTGCCCATAATGCAGTGGAACCATTATCACAATGCTTCCCCCTCCATGGGGATTCTACTTGTCCTAGACTTTACCTATGTATAATTTGTACAATCAGTGTCTTGATAAAATTCTGCAGATTTTCTCCTTACACCAATCTATACATGTTTGTCATCAGAGCCTGCATATATGATGTAAATGCTCTAAAGAAAATACAATTACTAGGACATTACATCTGGAATAAAGAAGTCAGTGCCAAAAGATTCCTGTAGATAAAATAATACATAACTAAAGATGTTACTAGCAGTAGACAAGAGTTCAAAAACTGATGTCAAAGCAATGAGGGAAGTAAGCAAGAACTTGTTTTTCATAATAAGCATTGATTATACCCTGGCTCAAACAAGTATGCATTTACTTCATTATACACATGACATAATTATCACAGCAATCAACTCCTACGGGCTGCATAATAATTTACTGAAACCAGGGAAGAACAGAAACTTTCTTAGAGGAGCATGGGGCAAGGTCAATCTATAAACCTTGAATCTAATATGGTTTAGCAGGATTTACATAAAATTCAGAGGGAAAGCTAAGAATACAGTTATAAATAGTTTGCCCAGTATCATGGATAAAAGAAAATTATGCATCCAGCAAACAGCATCTAATAGCAATTACAATATGATTTTCCAAGGCGGGGGCCATGGCCTATCAATTCCAGTGACAGGCCTTGGATAAGTAAGGTTCAAGCAGATGTCTTAACAGTTAGAAATAAGTAGCAATTAAATGAAAATTCTAACAAACCATATTTAACATCATGTGCTACAATACTACAAAATGTTGCATATTAACAGTAACATTTTATTTGGTCATTATTTCAATATTTAGTAATGTTTACACATATCTTGGAAATTCACACACATTTTTCTTTTCAGTTTTATTTGTTAAGTTTTATACCAGATGTATTTATGTTTTTCTGGGCTCCACAAATAAATATTTAACACCAGGTAAACCCATGACAAGGGATTCACAGAGCAGAAGGGGTTTTCTAAAGAAAGGTCACAGCAGAGATGTTTACCTTCAGATTATCTGTCTCTGATTGAAACTCTGTATAGAGTCATCCCAATAGAGAGGGGATAAATGTGTGTAAATGTTAGATGAGGGTTACTAAGTCCCACAAACAGGCCTTTAAAAAAATGGGGCTAAAGAGAGACTAGAGAAAAAAATAAAAAGGTCAGCTGAGATCTTTACACAAAATAATCCAATCCTCTATTGCCTGTATTAAAATAAGTAGTTTGGCCATCCTGAGGATCAGTGATGTCACTATCTGGTTATGTGACTTGATCCTAGCTATTGTTGGCTGGACCCGAGCACTATAACAGGGTAGGAGGTCCCATATTTTTAATACCAAAGTCATTTAGTGACAATGGAATAGCTGTGAATAGTAAAGTAGGAATTACCGGAAAAATCAGGGGGTAGGTCAGAGCTAAAAGGGAGGGGGGGTCAAGGTTAGCAAAAACACCCTTGACAAATTCAATGGTGATTGGATTAAAGTGATGGAGTTATCCAAGTAGCTTAAATGCGGATGTGTCTTATTAATAATCATTTGAACTAAAGATGCTATTTGTAGAACAATTTCAGAATGTGGGTACCTATTACTAGCTTGCTGGGGACATTAGGCCTGGTGTATTAAACCTCTCCAATTTTGACTGGACTAATATGGGAGAACCTGGGTGATCCAGTAAACCTGGGATGAATCCAGGATTGAAAACATTTGCCAAATAATAGCAAATAGGATTGAGGATATCCATTACAGGTTTGCTGGATCACCCATGTTCTATGATAGTCTGTCTTCTCCATTCTTGGAGAGCTTTGATAAATCAGGCCCATCATGTTCACCATATCATGGAATGTTATGTTGAAACCCAAGTAGCCAAAAAATAGGAAAGGCAAAAAAACTGTGACTTTTTTTTTTTTTGCTGTCTATGTTACTCCTGAAGGAATCTCTCTTTCTTCTTGTTCCATGGGGACAGCAATAAAAAAGAGAAGTTGTTACTCTCCTGTACTATATCCAAGTCTAAAAGACAATTTGGGCTATTGCTTGGCTATGATATCACTGAATCAACTTGCCTCGTCTGTAATATATTGTTTTCTTGAGCTTTTCTCTAACAGTACAAACAAAACAAGCTACACTAATATGTACTGCATGTTGGATACTTTTTACTCAACATTTAAAACCTTTTGGGAAAAGTGTTCCATATCTCCATTTTCTATTGACAGCATCCATCTCTGTAATGAAAGCTGAGCAGGCAAGACAAAACAAAATAATAATGTCTTAGTCAATATTTTCAGGTTTAGTGTTGTAAGAGCATTTCAGGGACAATGAAATGATTATTCTTTTTGTTGGCAATAAATCTAAAACATTTGTTTTCCTGTGAGAGAACATTTTGAAGGAATGACTAAAACAAATCCAGCTCATCACCAGTAGTGAAGCTCTTCATAATCAAACTTCCCAGGCTGAGATGAGACCCGAATGATTCAAACTGAAATTCTTTTTGTCTTCGTTATGACCAGTGATTGCCTGACTGAAACCTGAAGATAAAGTACCTGTACTCTTGTAATAATTTGTTGGTTCTAACACCAAAGGAGGTCTAGAAGGTAGTACACTGTCATGACAGAAAATATGAATTAGTGTAGACAGAAGGATTAGCTTGTAGCGGGAAGACCAACTATGGAACCAAATTGCCTGATGGTGATAACAAGGGCGAACCCCAGCAAAAAAACTACAATACAACACACATATATAAAACAAAAAAGGTTTTACCATACAAATGGTTTACTAAAAAAATAACATACTCATGTGCATTTACCCAACCCTATTTAATGGATATCCAGCAGATTATTTAGTGCTTAGGGCCTCTGTACCACTGCCCCATCTCCTGTCTGTACACATCTCAATGTTAGTGATGTATAACTTCTACAGTCCCCCTAATGTAAAAACATTTCCTTACCACATGTCCATCAGGTTGCAGAAAAATGGAAATGCTGGGATAGTTAAGATCAGAATAATTTCTGATCAGAGTTCTGACTCAGATCAGAGCTTTTCCAAGCTCAATTTCCAATCTAACATTCCTTTACCAGCCATTGACAGGTATAGTAAGCCATCAGATAGTGACTTCTGTCATTGTCAAGTGGCCAGATTGGCTGTGCCATACTTTACATGCCATTGACAGGTATAGTATTACTCATTAAAAAATGATTCAGACTTTCTTAATTCAGTCAGATTTCTTGACCGGTCAGGACCAAGTTTTGATTTGGAAATGATTTTGTTCCAAGTACTTGTACAGATTAGGAATTCTTAATAAAAATTCATGATGGCACCATAACGCTCATCATCAGGTATGTGTTAACAAACTCCACAAGAATGGACAAGTGGGAATAGACGCATAACATTTTTTAGGTAAAATATAATTTTTTTGGTAAATACCTCTTAAATATAAGCCCTACCTAACTCTTCCTATTTATATGCTTTTCTAACCAAAGATAGGAGAGGACATCAAAGAGTAGGAATGGTTTTGACTGAATATTGTTCTATTTGGGGTGGACTTGCAATGAACTTTTATGAGTAGTTATGCTATTTCATTGTTTAGAGTAATAAACATATTTAGGCCTTAACCACTATTTTACAAATTATATTCTTGCACATACAAAGCAAAACAGCACAATCTAGAGTATATGCAAAAGACTCCTTTATGGAATCATCAGGGATAAAATAGCATGCAGCAGGTAGCAAGATCTTTGCATTTTGCAGAGAAGAGCACTTATATGTGCCATTAAAGAACCCAAAACAGTGGACAAGGGTGGACCCACCGAGAGCTATGCAATTATTATTGTGTTGCTTGATTTACTAATAGTTTATTTTGGCAATAGGCAGAAAGTTGTGTATTTATTTTGTAGTTTTTTTAACTGGCAAATTCTTACTTAAATAAAATAGCTTTTACTAGGCACGTATGTATGAAGTGTCATTAAGATCAGTATTTCAGTTAAATAAAACACAAAATACAATGAAAAAACATTTAGCTGAACAATAAAGGGTTTCAAAACAGTAACTAATAAAACTATAGCTCATTCAAATTTTGGCAAGTTTTGGCTGGCAACATCAATGTTAAAATACTTAACAAGTTTATACCCTGCTTGGATGACTTAGAAGCCACTGAGAAAAAAGGCAATGATTACCTTTTTTTATAGTGTGTACAAAATACACTTATTTCAAGTGGTTTAATTTAGCAGGAAAAAACATAGAATGTTAAGTGTGGTGGTGCACAAGGCTCCCTGAATTACTGCTATATTTTACTGCTCTACACATGAGCACTTTTCTTAGAAAAATCAAAGCACTCATTACAAGAGAAGTCACAACGCACTGATGTGCAATCATATTTGAAAAACATGGGCTATGATCTAAATCTCCCAGTTTCCAAGAGGAATGTTTGCTTAACAAATGTCTGCCTTAAAGTAGAAATGTTAAGTAGAAACTAAAGCTGTGTACAGATGTCAAATTTCTGTTAATGGAAACAATCCTTTGTGATTGTTTCCAGAGACTGAGGAAAGGACAAGCGCTGTACACACTCAGGTCTCTGGAAAGAGGGGCAAAGTAGAAGATTGGGAATCACCCCACTATGTCATCCTTCATGGAAAATAACAGATGTTGTCCCTACTATATTAGGAGACTGCTCGAGTGTCCTGGAGAGTGGTACAATCGGTTCAATACTGGAAGATGTTTTTTAAATTATTCCACAGAGCATATATTTTTCCATCACAAGTGCACCACATGAGCCTGTCAGAATCCAATAACTGCCTAAAGTGTGGTGCAGCTCGAGCAGATTGTTTTCACAATTTTTGGGACTGCTTCTTAATTAACCTCCCTGGTGGTATGCATATTAAGTATTTTTAAATGTAAAAGCGGTACATTTAAAAATACTTAGTATTTTAAATTACCCACCTGGTCCCGCCTCCCAGCTACACAGTCTCGCCCCCCACACTGATGTCTGGCCGGCATCTGCTTTCCCTGGCCTTGTGTCCCCAATGTTCACACGCCAGGGACGCAGATGCTGGCTGAGCATTGCCATGTTACACAGATGCCCGGCATCGCCAGGGGAAGAAAATGCCGGGTATCGCTGAAAGACACTATGGGCACCACTGGAGGACACTCCGGGCACCGCTTACCAGGTAAGCTTTTTAAACTCTTTGGCAATTCCACCCTAACTGTGGCTCGGGGTTATCACTTTTGGTACAGATAATTCACCCTGTGCCATACTCTGCATGAACTATAGGGAGGTTAAACGTTTTTGGAGACAAATTGCCCATTACATCCAAATGCATCTGGTCAGCTATCTGCCTTTCACTTCCTCTTGGGCAATATTAGGTATGGAAGGGGGAGACAGTATCCACTACTATTGTGGTGCTAAACGATTGTTACTCCTTCTATCTGTGGGAAGGAAATCTTTTCTCCACTGTTGGATATCCACTGACCCCCTCCATCGAGTTGTTCCTCTTGAAGCTGCAGCATTTGTTCAAAATAGAATGGGTTGAGGCCTCTCACTCCAAAGAAACCAAAACCTCACAATTTTTTGAGACATGGGAGAGTTTTTTGGAAACCTTGAATGCAATCACAAAGACCCACCTCTACAGGTGTTTCAACCAAACTACCTGGTAGGTTACCAGAGTCTTAGAAGATGACACCCCTATTAATTTCTCTACCTAGAGTGATACAAACAAATTTTTCCACCAACCTCCAGATACACCAATTATCTGGGTAACATCTCTCTCCCTCCCAACTATCTACTTTACTAAACCACTCCCAATCAGAGACACTGCACACTGCTGGCAAACAATACACTGACTCAAATTGTTTTATCGAATTGTTTGCTCAGCCCTGTAACACTTTTGCCATTTTGTTGGCAATGTATTTGTTTTGCTCCTCCTGAATACTGATGTAACTCAATAAAAATATATTTTAAAAATAAAAGTTTTGACGGACTGCTGTACACATGCTAGTTTTTCATCCATAATGACCTGATCATTTGCTGCAGTGCCAATAATGAGTATAGGTACAAAGCTGAAGTCTTCTGCTCATGCATAACCTTCAGAAGGAAAATGGCAAGTTCACTTAAACTCTTGAGCAGTGCTTCCTTCTCTATGCACATTGCTTTCAAAGTTCCTAACAGTTATAACATATGGCTACCCTGATTTCATAAAAGTCCAAAACTAGTCCCATGGATATATCTCAAAGGGCAAAATGTGTTTACACTAGGAACATCATTGCAAGCACCTATACACACCATAAAAAGAATCACATCTTAACTGAAATCACATTAATAAATAATAATATTAACAAAAAAATGGCCCTCTTGAACTGCAACAATAGCCCTTTTTTGATGAATAATGCGTAATAATAATGTAATATTCTATTCCCCCCCGCCAAGAACTCAACAATCATATACTGTAAATGTCCAATTTTTTAAAGATACCCTAGATATCCTGGTAATAGTGCACTTCATGTCATTGGGTGATAATTCTCACACTAAATTGCTCCCCTGAGATGGGCTACATATTCCACTTCTCCTTGTACTTTTTGCAGCAGGGCAAGCCAATATATTTGTTTGAGATTTCATTCTGTGCACAGGAAGGTATAACGACACCTAAATTCTGCAAAGAACAATGGGTATTTTTCAGTCCTGTAACTTGGAAAATAATGCAGCCACCCCATCTAAGGACTTGGAAGGTAAGATGTAATTTATTACCCTTATATACCTGGATGTTGGTTTTGGTTAAAAGTAAAGTAAACTAAAAAAAAGTTATTTTTTCCAAAAATTTTAAAAAATTTATAAATAAACCAAAAATCACAAACTCTATAAAACTACATTTTCTGATACTTTGTACATGTAGACTCTTAATGGGGGATCTTCCTGTGCTTAAGTGCCACAGTTTTACTATGATACTGTGGTGACTAAAGCAAATTTAACTAATGCATGGAGCATCAGCATGGCTGGTTCTAGTCCAAATCAGGAGCACACAAATGAAAGAGTGACAACTTTGCATCTGAGCTCATGAGTCAACATGGGACAACAGATATCCTTGGATAAACCTTTCTCGTGTGATTTCATTTAAATCAGGACATGCACTATACAAATGGTTAAACTTTCTGGCAAACTCAATTACAAACACACAGAGACAACAACATTTTTGGTTTGGGAGTTCATACAGCGAAAGTATTATCTCCTTGCAAGGAATAGTTCAGTTAGCTTAGTAAATTAAATGAAACTCTGTTGACGTTAACCATTTATTAATATACAGGAAAAAAATCTGTTTTTTTTTTTGCTTGGTTTCCCTGTCTATTGGTTATTATTTGCAAAAAGAACTATTACCACATTCATTTGCAAGCTGATAATTCACTTTGAGAAGTGAAGAATTTAAATTTCTTTAGCAAATCAGTGGGAAACTCTGTAATCTGTGAAAAAAAACAGATTTTGAAGCTTTGCCACAGTGACAACTACATAGAAAGGCCAAGAAAAGATATTTGGTTTCATACTCAGTATAACTAATGTAAACTATCCAAGGTCCCTCAACAGCCTATTTATCCATGAATTCATACAATACACTTTAGTAACAAAGAAAAAAAAAGTAAACAGGTCAACAGAGGTGAGTAACAAAGGAGGAAAGATGAAGTCCTGAGTGGATGTACCAAGTTGTTCCTGTTTTGAGTGAATATCACAAACGTCACCCCTTAAACAAACCATGCATCTCCAAGTACATTTATACATTGCGTTATGACCTGGCTCATTAAGCTTGATAAATCACCAGATATGTTGTGCGGTGGGAAGGGGTGACCTGCTTTCACTGTGCCAGTTTGATGAATCCGCTACATTACGTTTTGCTACATGCTGCTCATGTAAGCAAAGCCGTACAAATTGTACAGATTAAAAAAATATGTTCAGGGAACTAGAAGGTTCGATGGATTGGAAATAAGACAAACATTTCTCACTGTTTACTTGCTTGTTAAATGTGGTTGTGACTGCGACTCAGGAACATTTGAAGTTGTTATGAGATATGTGAGATTAGTTTGCAGCTCCCAGAAGAATTCCAAGTCACATAAACTATAATAAAACTTGTTCTGTTATTCAAAGGCAAAGAAAATGAATGTTTAGCTAAGCAAAGCGTTCCGAACTTTCCAGTATCAATTGCTATTTTGCCAATGCAGAGTGCGGCTATGTGTTGTAGCTGGAAAAGGAAGATTGTAAAGTGGACTTTAGCCAAGACTGCATGGCAAACTTTATGTTTTCAAAATATAATCAGTGATATATTTAGCGCGGTATATAACAGTAATTTTGAAACTGGGAAAGTTTCCTGTCTGCTAAACATTACCAACCCCACCCATCTCTTAGCTAATCCCCATAAAATAATAACCAAAAAAGGCCTACATTTTTTCCCGACTTTGCTGTTGTAGCAGAACTACGTCAGGTTTATTATTGCGGAATACCAATATTGTATTGTTCTTAAGTTTACAAATGCTTCAACCTATTCCTGAAGAAGCAGCTTGTTCGCAAATGCAAAATGTGTAAAGTTTTTGCCCAACTCCATCATTGGGCCTGATTTAATAAAGTTCTCCAAGGCTGGAGAGGATACATTTTCATCAGTGAAGCTGGGTGCTCCAGCAAACCTGGAATAAATCTGGTCCAGGATTTAAAAAATCCTCTCCAGTCTTGTAGAGATTTAATAAGTCAGGCCCATTGTTTTTGTCATCAATACTAGCTAAAGATAATGATTATTCACACCTGTGACAGAAAGAAATTGATAGTATATGATATTTCTTGTCTAAAGCTATATACACACATCAGATGGACGGCAGTGCTACTTGCTGGTGAAAGTCTGACATGTGTATAGCAGCCCCCTGACTGATTGGGAATGAATTTTATCCTTGTCCTCCCGCTCCCCTCCATATAAAAAAGAATAGTGCAGTGTGTACAGCGCTTGTTCATTTATCTGCCACTGGAAACAATCACGAAAGATAGTTTCAATCGACAATTCTCTGACACCCAATAGACGTTTGAATAGGACTTAATTATGCAAATAGTTGGAACTGCATGAAGTACATGTATATGTATATCAGATTATCTGTAACCATTTATAACTTTTGTAAATACATTTTTTATTTGATAATGTTTAAATTTGATTACGTGAATAAAGGTATTTGCATTTTAACAAAAACTTCTTAATTTGTTTGAGATGCTTTTAAAAATCCCTCTGTGGGATGATGGTTGTCCTAAACCCAATTTTTTACCCATACTCATTAAATAAATAGGTATTGATATCGTGAATTAATTTAAAACCATCAGTCTTAATTTCATTTATACATATACACACACAACAACAATGCAATGCACACTTTGATTCTGATTCTTATAAAAGACTGGTTCACTTTAATTCTCCATTGTTTTGCTGCCTGCCAGGGATATCAATAAAGCCAGGATATTTCCTTTGGCTTCACCTAATACAGGGGTCACAAATAGTCCTTGTCTCAGCTGTTTTGCTGACAAGATAAGAAGATAACTGTATTCTCAAGTTGGGTTTGTTTTATTATTTATTAAAGGAATACAATAGCATCCACATAAACAACATTCAGTTTATACCATCCAGCCTTTCTGAAATTTCCTGTTTGGTGAGATCTGTGAAAATAAATAACTATGGGATTGTTCCTGCATTGCTGAAACAAACACATTTAGTTTGGCTACTGCATAAACAGAATTTGGCAGGGGAGACATTAAGGAAGCAGATTGATGGTGTGGCAAGGATTAATTTTTTATAGTATGATATATTACAGCAGATGGACATTTTGAATTATGACCTTACAGACCCAATGACTAAGCTCTGATGATATGACAAAGTTTGACACTGATAGAATTTCAGAAAGAGTTGAGAAAAGACTGCAGATATTTCCAGTGATAGGATTGTAACAAAACTGTGTAGATAAAGCAGCAATTTGGCGGTGTGGTGAGAGGTTAATACCCCGTTTTTTACCATCTACCCCTACTCGGGTGGTTCAATATTTTCTGATTACCACTCTCACATAAAGTGATAGAAAACTGAAAAATGGGAGTATTCCCCCGAGAATAGAGGGGAATCTTTAATGGGAAGTTGTTCCAGCGATAATTATTTAGGAAAGATTTTCCCTATTTTGGAAAGATTTCCTGCTGTCTTCACTGGATAGGAAGTTGAGGTAAGATGTCTTCCAAAGACATATATTCCATAATAGAAAAAAGCCAGAGCATGTGCATATTTGTACCAAAATATTTAAATTTTTAACATTTCTACATTTACAGAAAGCACTATATTTACATTTTTTAAGCATTAAAGCTTTAAAGTTAAACACAAAATGCACGATTATTGTTTATATTGTAGGTGTTGTACACTGTTTGAAACTTTTGGGAATCCAAATTCATGATCTTTGGTAATGTCTTTTAGGATTAATTACTTATTAGCACCTTCAACTACAGAGGTCAGTCATGGCTTGTGTTAAAGTCCCTATGCTGTTTCTTAGGACGATGTTACAATGTCATTGTCCAAACTGCATAGGTGCCCATTATTTATTTCTTCCCTACCTCATCAAACAAAAATGTTTGGCTTAGATATATTGTACTATAAATGCAATGCCTCTGAATCTGATTGTTGTTCTTTCATTATTAACATTACCAACCAATTTACCAAACTGATAGTGTTTAGATGTTTTCTCGTGCTACCACATGGCATACCAAAACCTTGCTTGCCTATCTGAGCATTTGCATTCACTCTGAGTTAGCTGGTTCAGTGAAAAGGAATAATCTGTCCATGGGTATTTTGAGAGGTCTACTAGAAAAGATGAAGCAAAATGTAATCACCTTGATTAAAATCTAACAATTAAATGATATAAATGGTTTGGTCTAAACATAAATTTGGCATAGAGCCTTTGGACACATTAGGCTTTCTTTTTAATAGAAATGAAAAAAATGGAAAGTGATTTTCTTGGCTATTTGTCATGAAAATCCATGGTCACAAGGATGGGGAATATGTACTTCTGTCTCATTTGGTAAGGGCCTTTGGAAAATGACTTAACTTTTCAAACAAGCTTTAATGATAAATATAAAAATATATTTATTAACGATACATGGCTGCTGCCAAAAAGACAGATCATTAAAATTACTAATATCTACTGCGATAAATATATATGTACATCTCTATTTTCTATAGTGTTAAATAAGTGTAAAAACATGTTTCCCATCTGAAGACAGCTTGTTATCTCCCCTGGCTTTATTAAACATAGAAGTACTGATAAGAAGTCTGGATTCGCAAAATGATCAAAAGTAAAACACAGTGCATTTCTGATTGGATTAGAATTAGTTATCCATTACAACCATGAAGTAAAATCCAAAGATTGCCTTTGAAAAAACAAATTATTTTAGTATTCCAGAAAAATGCATGACCAACATTTATGTAGGTTACAGAGTAAATCTATCTTATTGGAATCTCTAGCTATGAAATACAGTACTATAATTTATTTCTCTTGTTAATATTTTAATATATGGAACAATGTTGAAGATGCATTGTTTTGTTTAATCAAAGTGGAACTATATAAAAACTAATGTAAATGTACAAATTCAATACTTCAAAAGTTCAGCAATACAGGATGTGTACATTTTCCATTTTTAAATGTAGCATTATTCTATATACAAGCTTTTATTTTCTAGCTCCTCCCATCCAATGACATTTTGCAGCGATGTCTCACTTACACCCACAGAGTAACATGTGACTTTATGTAAAGCTACCTTGAAAAAATATCCAAGTAAAAGTACCCAGAAGGAGGCTGGACATCTGGGCATGCCTTCTTTTAGATACTAGGTCTGTAATTGGTTGCCCTTATGCAATGTATGTTCAAAGATATCACATCCTACTAACTCATCTATACCATGTGGCATCATGGTGGCTCAGTGGTTAAGCACTCTGGCCCTGCAGCGCTAGGTCCCAGTTTCGAATCTCAGCCAGGATACTATCCACATGGAGTTTGCAGGTACTCCCCGTGATTGCGTGGGTTTCCTCCTATATTCCTAAAACATGCAGATAGGTTAATTGGCTACCCCCCAAAATTGACCTTAGACTGTAATAATGACATATGACTATGGTAGGGACATTAAATTGAGAGCCCCTTTGAGGGACAGCTAATGACATGACTATGGACTTTGTACAGTGCTGCATAATATGTTAGTGCTATATAAATACTGTGTGTAATATTAACACTTTTTAAGGTTTCAGCCTCATGGACCCCTCACTTTGGGGAAGGTTGCATAACCAGAAGTGCCTACATTTTTGGAAAATGACGGTGAATAGTGTTGTTAGGTGCAGGAGATATGGAGCTCTAGCACCTGTTGAGACAGACAAGCTACAAACACCCAGCTACACAATTCATCACCATCTTTCTTCATGGGAAATGCATGTGAATACTGTGATCCATAACCTTGCCCACTAGATATCCTAATTAATGTGGTGCATATCTGACCCAGAAAAGCATTAGCCTATACATTATATGTACTTAATGAATACAAATATTAATAATTTTATGTACTTTGGATGATTGTCTAAGATTAATATTTGATCCCATAAATCCGATTTTACTAACTTCAAATATAGCCCAATTACAAACTCCTTTTCCTTATGAGTAGCTTATAAGAATGTCTATGTGCACATTAATCACCACCAATCACCCAGTGCCAGCACAGCCATGACATCTCATGAAAAATGGGACAGCTATCAACAGCATTCTTTGTGCTTATAGCACTTTTATTCTGTTGCAAAAAAACTTAAAATGGTGGAAAAAATCTACAGATTTGTGTTAAAGTTTTGTCGAGTATATTATATTTTACATATCAATATTCTGCTTAAAAACACAATTACTGATGGCTGCAGCCCAACGGGACTAGCAAAATAATTGAGTGACACTTTTGATGAAATGCTTTTGATTAAGTCCAAATGAAAATCTGTGTACGTTACAAGTGAAGAATGCATGGCGAGATAACATTAGACATAAAGCAAACACTGTGTCAAAACTAATATCAGCTCAAATTTTTCAGCCACAAAGGATTTGTAGTAACACGTTTAAAAAGTATTCGAGATAATCCTAGAGAAAATGTATGTGTTAAAACATCATTAGGAAAATGTAATGTACATTAAGCAAGTAATGGAATTCTTTATAACAGGTGAAATTCACATAAACTGTGGTTGAGAGTTTCACTTTTGAGAATTTACAATATAACTAAATCCTAATGCATACATCTGTTGATAGAAATAAAGGTAAAATGATGTACTTCTTTGCTTCATTGGACATATATACTACATTTTATTACCTAAAGTGCAAAATGTTGCCTTTTAAGGCAAAACAAGCTACTAAAACAAAGCAGAACCTATCAAATATTGACAAAAGTCAGAGGTCTAAGTGCTTGAGTGAGAAAGTACACTACCGAGATAAGCATCATACAGAGATGCTCGTCTTAGGAGCCTTGAGAGTCTTGTATCGCCCTCTCTTTCTCTTTTTCTCTGTCACTTTTGGGATGTTACATATTACAGGATTCATGAAGTATGCTTCCACCTTTCTCCTAATGACCCTCCACTGAGCTGTGAGTTTTTTTTTTTTTGCAGGATATACGACCTTGTATTAAAAGTAGACCTGGAGTCTAAAAACAAATTGCAGGTTATATAGAAGTAAAGACTTTATATGACTTTTTTGCCAAAAAAGCTTCTACCCTTTACACCTAGCAATTTGTATGCGAACATTATCTGTCATACACACAGTGATACACACACTCTTGGAAACAGTTTCACTGGTTTCTCTGCATCTGTACAATAGCGGACATCCCCATTGAAATTATTAGGAGTTCTTTAATTATGTGCAGAGAAAAACAAAAGACTGGACAGTTTGCATTTGTGATGGTGCAACTTACAAAGTGCCCACATAGTGTAGATCTTGTAGCTTCATGAAAAGTTGAAGAACATGGTATGAGTATTCGCTAGCCATAACGGAAATTCAAACTTTCAGAGAAGTCAATATTGGCATATTATCCATGGGGAGCTATGGCAGCCAGGGGAATCATTTAAAAGTACTATGTAGGCGTGGTAGTGGCCTATTTTGTGTTCCTTTGCCTTAATTAGTTTTTATAATAAAAAATAAACATATTATGTGTTGCAAGATGCAGGCTTTCATGCTATTTCTTAGTCAGTGTTTATGTCTTTCCTGTAAGATGTTGCAGAACATAATGTTTTTTTTCTTCATCAAGGCACATTCTCAAACAACAAATTCTGTCAACTAAGCCTGATAACTTCCACTTGTGCAGCATTAAATGGAAATGAACACAAATTAGATCTAGAAGAACAGAGGGTACCTTATTATGTGTAATGTTAGGCCTTCATAAAAAAAAGCTCACAAAACAGAAGTCCAGAGATTTAATATTAGATTTATAATATTAGCGTAACAGGAGACAATTTTAATATTGCAGATTTTCCATAAAAGCACAGTTTTTCCACATTTATTCTGTATCAAATTTTGGGGGAAAAAACATTTTAGCCAAAAGCTTCAGCTTCTAGTAAAAACGTTAAGCCCTCCTTCCAGAATGTACAATGTAGTGACACTTTGAAATGTATTCATCCCTGTAATTCAAGAAACAAAGTTGGCTTTCAGTCAGCAGCGTTTCATTATTGAGCCTCTAATGTAACATGTAGACTTTAGAAAAGATGTTTGTAATTAGAACAGCTTCTACTTAAAGAAAGTCATAATAGCACAGCGAACAGCATGCCATGCTAAACATTGTTTAATGAATTAAACACATTCCAATAATGGTGAAATAAGTTCAGAATATTGATATAATAAGACACGCTATTAGCATTCACATTTAAATACTTGATTAACACCAAGTTTCATAATGCACATCAATTAATGTCTGGTTTCTAAAGTATTTCATTTCAGGTTTTTTTCATTTCATTTTTAACAAAATTTATCTTTTGTGTTGTTAAAATTTAAGGCTCTAATCTCCCAGACAAATGCTGGAGATATAACATTGCTAGGGGCACACACCTACACATTTTTTGGTCATGCCCCAAAATTAGACCTTTCTGGGACAACATAAGGGAAATTATGCTAAACTTTACGGATTTAGCAAAACTGGAAGATCCCTTGTTCTTCCTTCTCGATCTCAATGACAGATCACAGAAAGCAAATCGCTAATCAGTGCTCAGACATGTGGTTAACCCCCTAGCGGTATTCCCGAGTGTGACTCAGGGTGGATTTACCATGCAAAAAGCGGTAATCCCACTCGGGGTTGTCTTCTTTCTCCCAGCTCAAGCCGGTGACTGCAGGGACAATCCTCTAGGTTTCCCGGTGACGTTGGTGCATGCGTCAGTGCAGGCGGAAGGAGCGGCAGGAAATTCAAATAACTTTGTATTGGATTCAATATAAAATAGCTGTATTGAGTACAATACAAAGAAATCTTTATATAATATATATTAAACATGCTACTGTACAGTTATATTACATGTTCCACTATTTTTTTCTTAAAGATTTTTGTGTTTTTTTAGGAATTTTAGGCCTATAATGTAAAATAAATTTCCATGCAAAAAAAGTGTAATGTAGCATGTATCCCCTTGCTGTGGGGACAGTCAGTGCCACCCTTCATTGGACTATGGTTTCGCAGGACCAACAAAATTATGCTTATGGAAGACCTTACCTCGACTCTACGGCACCGAGGAGAAGTTCCGCAATACCTGGTTCTATTGGATGCAAGACCAGGACTCTCCAGAATACAGATTTTATCTTTTCCAGGTGCCTTAAAATCTCTAAGTGCTCAGCACCTTAGTGGGTTCTCTTTATGCTATGCACCAAATCCCTTGACTATATATATAATATCAGACTTCACCCACGTTATTTGATGCTCATACTGATTTTGCAAATTTTGCTGATTTGATGCCAATGCCATCTTAAAAATTAAAAATCTTAAAAAAAATAATAATTTTTTAGGGCTCAGCATATAACCTTTATAATACAGGATTGTTTTCATAATGATAAAAAAATCATAATCCTTATTCTGTTCTGACATAACATATACATAACATATATGGAGCTACTACAGCAGCAGGTATGTCAGTGTTGGATACATTTGCATACAAATACTGAGGAAAATGGGGATTGTTTGTCTGTAGGCTCCTCCCTTGAATTTAGCAATGGCATCGTCAACCTGCATTATGAGCTCCTTTACTTGTCCCTAGGGATACATATTTAAAAGACCTGATGGGCAGCCCAACAGCAAACGATAGACATAAACATGGCAGGCTGACAACACTGTTGCTATTACAAGGCATTGGCTCTGAACTTTTAGCACTCAGATGGAAGTGATGTTACTGTCATAATTTCAGAAAGACGACTTCAAAATAAATTCACAAGCAGTTATTTGGTTAAACAAACTGCAGACATTGAGATGTGAAGCCAGACATTAGGATAAAACACATTTTGGGTTTATATACCCTTTTTTTGCTGTCTGTATGGGCAACTGGGTATTGACAAAATTCCTCCATACCTCCCCTCCCACAGATAAAACAAAGATAAAACAAAATAAGGAGTGAGCAAAGAATTTAGGAACTACTGTATATTGAAAACAAAAAAAAAGCGGGACTAATCTTCACTAAAATGTAGCATATCACTGTATCAGCATCATTCCTGAACTCTGACCCCTATGTCTTTGTTGATACAGAAAGGTTGTCCTAATGATCATATGCAAGCTAGAACTTGAACCTCCATTAGGTAACTTGCTATCTATTTTCATTATAAACTGAAATCTATGTAATTAAAAATAAATGGTTGCTGTGTCAGTTGGTGTTTTGTTAATTGGCAGTCAATTACCCAGAGTGTTATAACATTTGCAATTACTATCAGCACGCTGTCATTTACCTGACCTGTTTACTTTGGAAGACCAGCAAAGGCCATGGTTTGGCCAATAGGAGGGACTTCCAATTCAATGTACATACAACAAACAACAACAGTTATTACAATTCAGCATGCATTCTCTTACCATTTGGAACTGCTGAGAACTTATTTGACTGACCCTTTGTGTAATGTTTACTATAGAAAATGTAACTGGTAAAGGTTAGTTATCCAGGATGATGATCCATAAATTGACATAAAATCCAAACACTACTCATGCAGTTTTAATAGGTTTCATATCAGGAATTCAGTAATTGCAATGCAGGCTGATTCCAAAGGTGAAGGAAGGTGGGGCTGAAATGTCAGTTTTTTTATTTAACAATGTCATTTGGGGATGCACCTAGAAGAAATGTTTAAATTAGTGTTGACTTAGAAAACATTGCCTTTGATTTAGTGCCATTCTTCCTGTTTGACTTCTAATCTCCTAACAATTCAAACAACTCCACTTAACTAAAGCGCTTCATAAATATCTGGAATTAAACACAGCCTGTAGTAATTGATTGTATATGGAAGAAAATTGTGTTAAAATGAATTTTTCCTGCACTAATTTGTTCCAGATCATAACTATATAGAATATTTATGAAGGCAGCACCTGGGGCTGCAAATTCTACCAAACTGCTTAGAAAGCAACAAAAAGGCATTTTTATTTTAGGTGATTTTGAATTTCCTAAACAAGCTCGAAAGGCAAGAAATCATTTCAGAATACAATATATCTAGACCATAAAATACAAACTAAATGTAAAACATTGCTTAAAGCAGACCTTCTAGGGCAAATAGAACATCAGTTTTTGCCAGCTGGACCCTACTCCATGAACAACAATTGCTTCAAAAGCTATTTGATCATAAATAATTCTCCTCGCAAAGAAAAACACCATAGCCTAGGTCTCCTGACACTTCCAAGTGGCAAGAGGGACAGCACTGCACCTTCCCAATAGCAGGGAGCTCAAACTCTTGCAAGAATGCACTGTGCAAGCTTTAAAACTTCATAGGTAGATATATTAATGCCACCGATCCCATCCAGAAGTGTCGGGGGGGGGGGGGGAGGAGGAAGTATTTCCATCAAACAGCTTTTTTCATTTATTTGGCAAAGCAGGTGGTTGGCATGAAAGCAGATGCCCCGCTTCAATATGGCCCTATACTTTAACAATACATCCTATTGTTCTCCATTACTCTAATTTCGTTGGCTAAATGCAAAGGGATGGTCTATGGTGAATAGAAAAATCCAGGGTACTGACATCTGTAAACTGTTCAGGCCGTACATAGGAAAAGGTACACACAAAATTGTCCTGCTGTGGTATATTAAAGGCATGTGTGTCACTTCACATGTTAAAGCATGTCACATCACATACACCAAAAATCATGCATACAGGTAGTCCCCGGGTTACATACGGGATAGGGACTGTAGGTTTGTTCTTAAGTTGAATTCGTATGTAAGTTGGAACAGGTACATTATTTTAATAAATGCAATTAGGACAGATGTTTGTCTCAACATAATATAAGGCAGCAGGGTGTCAGTTACTGTATAAAATCCTCACTGTGAGCAAAAAAAAAACTTTATGGAGCCTAGACATTCATTACCTTCTTGGGCAAGCTGTGCTTTGATATGCAAACAGCTGCAGAGTTTGCCTTGGTCATTAAAGAGTGGCAAGATGTTGCTCAGTGGTGTCTAGCAAAAGATTTCTTCTGCAAGTCATGCAAACCGCCCCCTATTAAGCCTCAATCCTGCACTCGAACGAAAAGGAAGCCCTGTTTGTATCTCGGAGCCGTCTGTATGTCGGATGTCCTTAAATCAGAGTTTTTGTTTTATTTATTTTTGTTGCTTTCTTTAAATACTGATAATCCAGGGCTACTCTACATAGGGTAACATTCCTGCACAATTTCAGTGCAGAACAAACAGCATTGCCACCCTGTTAAAGTGAAAAAACATCTATGTGCATCTACCAGGCTCCATCATGGATGTCATTTTTGCATATGGTTTCAATTGAATCATGCATTGATTCCACACATCATGCATTCCTTGCATTGTAGCACTATTCAGACAAATAGACACTTGTCTCTATGTCCTACTAGAGTTCACAAACAATAATGACAGTCCAGCCTGACAACAAAAATATTCTATGAAATATAGGTCACTGGTAAAATATGTTGTTCCCTTACAAATGGCTGTAAAATTAAATGGTTCTGTACACTTTTGATTACTTCTCAGTGGAGTATACAATCCACACTGAAGTAATCAATACGGATACATTAATAACTTACAGAATACTTTAAAAAACCTTGACAATCATTACTACAAATTCCCTGCTGATAACCAGCTACTAGTTCAGACTGCATTCAGTCATAATTAATGGAAGGTCAACAGCAACCCAGTGCTTGATTGATACTAGTTAAAAAACACCAGTCACAACAGTCACAAAGGGATAAACATGGCATCTTCTGCTGTCTCCCATCAATGGGAATATTGCAGCATTTTCATTTGTTATTGTAACACCTAATAGGAAGTTTATTTTACAATGCATCGATGGAAAGAACCAGCTTTTAATGCATGGGCTAGTTAAAAAAATCTACATGTGAAAGGTTTAAAAGTTTCTCCAACTATGTGATTAACTTTGTTTAACTACAATACTATAAACAAAGATATGGAAGATATGGAAGTAATCTATAAAAGCCAGACTAATTTGTTTTTTTTTTAACTGCAATTTTTTTTGTACAATAAAACATTTTTATCATAAAAACTATATTAGAGTAATTATAATAATTTATACAACAATCTGTATTATATAAAAGCTGAGCTAAGTCCCTAGTTTCAGTCATATACAGTTGTAAGGCTCCTCCCTCATTTAATTACGGTTCTTTCTATCATGATAGTTCAGAATGACATGTGAGCATTATCTATGCCAGTCTACATGTAAATACGGCCTGTCTAATATGTCAGATCAAGGCACTTTGATACTTGCATGTCTCTTCCCAGGAGTAAGCCCACTGATGAGAGGAACCTATTACAGCACCATTATTACCAAGACAAATATAAATCAAAAAGACTACCGTTGTCAATGTTGCAATGCAAGAGTTATTTCTATTTTTAGGTTAGGTTTTATTTATATTTTTTTATTATATTGTGAATGTGCATAGAAACTAACAAAACGAACAAAAATATGTTTAAAGAGACCCTATATATGGAAGTATTTTAAATCCTTAATTGTGTTTTTTTTTTCCCTTTTCCTGGGAGTAACTCACTGTGCTTGCTCTGCTCCTAAATTCAGTGGTGAAATCATTCAAACTAAACAACTTTAAAGTATGAAAAAGTAAATTGTAAATGTATTAAAACGTTTACCTACCTTTTTTTTGTCTGCTGTGAGCATTTTAACTTTTGTTGGTCAAACAGCTGCAACTCCTGGTGAGTTCTAATCCTGAGAATATCCAACACACATCACATGGTGAAGTGCATGGTCTTGATTTTGGCAGAACCTACACTTCAAAAGGGCTACTAAGAATCTTATGCGTTATACTGACCATTAATACAGCTCCATTTGGTCTCTATAAATGTAATGGATTTTTGGTGACACTAAAGCAAAGACAAGATTGATGTGTACACAGGCCCCAAGGGTTCACACAGATAGTCAAAGGCCCATGTTTTGCAGAGAGACGCATCAAGGGTCATTACTATGCTTGTTCCTTCATTCCTTCGCTTCTTTATTGAAAAGCTTCAACCATACATAGGCATGGCTGAAACCTGCCTAACATACAGAGACATGTGCATTAATGATATGTATGTGCATCTCCCATATAAAAGAACAACCAAACAGATTGCTAAACCACAATAGGTGCATTTTTTTTTTCAATTGCATACCTCATAGTTCTAAAAATTATTACAGAAGCTTCCAACAGGCAATATAATGTACGTGGTTTGGTAACCTACCTAATACAATCAACTCTGCTGGCAAAGCATATACCATTCGTTTTTTTAATAAGAATTACATCTGGGAATACTGAGGTGTAACAAAATAGGATGTTTCAATTAATATGTCTCCAGACAGTAAAATTCTGGACCCACTAAACTGAGCACAATAGGCTCTCATGGGAAGAGATCACCAGGGTTGACATATAAGGAGCCTACCTTGGCCCCTGTTTGTCCATCTTAAACTGCAGCATAATCTCTTTATGTTCTTTTCCCCTTTATTTTCTAAATTAAAGAACTCTATAAAAGCCATTACAAAACCGCTGATAAATCCTGAATGTTCTTTCCAAGCGGCCAAATGAAGTCTATGAAGCAATGATACTTCCTCATTAAAACAATAATGTAATATTGAACTTTGAATCACTGCCAGATATTTTAATATAGATATTGTATTATATACCCATTTTAAGAACTGATGCAGTAGCTCAGTCATGCAGAACAAGAATGGCAAAATGGATAATAATTTGTCATATCGTATAATTACTACAAAGGTGCTCTTAGAATTACAGTTAAAATATAAACTCTTCCGCTTGCAGACTTGTTCCCTTGGGCATATTTGAGTCAGATTACATTTGAATTCCTTGGTGTCTTAATAGGAAGGGACAAAAGTACTACTATTACTACACAGTAGTAGCTTCAGTCTTGTCCCTATGCAAATATCTCAGGTAGCTGAATGAATGAAAACTCCAGATAAAGCAAAAAGTATTTTAGTACACATGCAATATAAAAATCTGTTAATATGTCCTCTTTTCCTTTAAAGAAAGTAAGGCTCTCCAAAACTCTGAATGTCTTTTTGAGTCTCTCCACTTGCTGGTATCTATATCACTGATACATAGTGAGTACCTGGCCCTACTACAGTAAACACCCAAGCTATGCAATATTTTTTTATTTACAATAGATTTCAATACATTTCAATTTGATATTTATGAGGAGTGATGATTGAAAATTGAGTGAGCAAGGCAATTTTTAATGTTGATTGGTTAATCATTGTATTGAAATTGAGACTATTTTTCGTGTTAAGATCAATATTAAAATTAGACATAATAATAACATCATTGGTATTTCAAATTAATTAACAAATAGGTAAACAATATAACAATTCATTGCTTTGGAAAATCCATTAGTGTAAACTTAGTACCAGAGATAAAGTGACGTTTTACAAGCCCCCCTCTAGATGTCTATCATTATGTCGTAACATTCCCAAACCAAAGGCACTTCAATGTATCCCTATCCATAGGAAATGACAGTGTTATTCCCCAGTTGGCCATTAAGTGACCTGCCACAGTGGATCATTAACCTCCTGAGCGGTAACCCTGAGTGTGGCTCTGGGGGAAAAAAAAAAAGCTGATAGCAGTAACCACGAGCCACAGTCAAGGTAGCTAAAAAAAATAATAAATAAAGCCTTACCTGGTCCCGCCGGCGTCCTCCGTCGTCCTGCCCGTCCGATCCCATCCTCTGGCTGCGATCACTTTCTCCGATCGGTCCACCGGTGATTACTCTGACGCTCCAGTTCCCGCTGGCGGTGCATGCAGCTGTCGCGAGGGGGTGTGGCAGGATTTTTAAACTATTTTGTTTTGGATTCAATGCAAAATAACTGTATTGAATCTAATATAAAGGAATCGATATATTTCTTTCATATATATATATATATATTATAAATAAATATATTAAATTATATAAAAACATTTAAAATAATATTTAACATTATAATTTAGGGTTTATTATTAAATTTAATTTATTATTTTGACATGATTTTTTGCTTCAAAATTTATTATACTCAGGATGTCTACTAGATCCTTGTTTGGACATATTTCGGTGAGTTATGCCTAAGAATTACAGGTCTACATTGTAAAACAAATTTTCATGAAAGCCAATGTACCACATTTAGACAAATAAACTCAGACAGAAATGAACCGCCCTAGAGGTTAAATAATGTTGGGGAACCACTGTACACGTGTACATAATTTACCTGTAGACAGATATAAAAAAACCTCTATTTAAAAATGAACTCCTGGAAAAGTTCAAAATGACCCTGGCTGTATTAATTAATAATGTTTAATTTTCATACTGTGTTCACACTACTGTGTTGTATTTTTTCTTGAAATGCATGTATTGTTTTGTGCTTTCATGTATGTTTTACAGGAAATCCCATGGGATTATAGGTAAAAAATGCTTTTGAGTATGCTGGTATGCTTGTTCTGGCTTCCCCATAGAGATTAATAGCAGTCTGCAGTGAACAGACATGTGTGCTGCAGTTCTCAAAGGATGTTCTGAACATTATGCTGAACACTGTTCAGAGAAGACCCCTGTTACACAGCAGTAGTGATTGCAGCCATGTGTAAATAAAACAGGTTCTGGCTTTTGACTGCAGGTGTTTGTGGTGATAAAGGCTGTATTGGAGAAGTAGAGTGTACCCAGGAATTCAAAATATTATGAGGGTACTCGTGTCACAGGGGAATGGTCAACAGTGCAAACATTGCGGAGATTCACACTGTTCTGCTAAACATTGAAAAGCTGGCAAATGTAAGCCAGGTTCCTATTATTCCAGGCCCCTGCACACCCATCTGGGGCATCCTGTGGGTAAGCTCTGGTTTGAACGATTTTTAAGACAATACCCTGACCCAAAAATGCACCCAGTGAATTTAAGACTCCAGATCAACATACCGTTCTGAAAATGAGAATTATAGCTAGATAACCAAAATTTTGAAATAGAGATCAACACAGGCACTGTATAATGGGTTTTAATTTATTCTAGCATTCAATATATCTTATACAAAGTCCTGTTTTGCATAAATTGTAGACTGGTTGCATTAAAAAGTCACAAGGGTAGTCTTTCACTAAAGGATTCTGGGAATAGGATTTCATGTAGTACAAGCGCAACAAATTGATAATGTGCAGATCTGTATTATCTAGCATTTTAAGCACAAGTAGATACTGTATCTTTTCAGAAAAAACAATGAAGCATGTAATATGATTACAGAAATAATAGGAAATGACTGACATCTGGATTTAGACAATAGTATCTTGCATGAATAACACCACATTGAATGTAGATTTTCATTAGCTCCACAAAAGCATGTTTTAATATTAGTATATTGTTGGCATGAAATACAGCCATTGATTTATTGTGCCAATATGATGATATAATAATGTCTAGTTTTACTGTCAGGCTGTCCTGTTTCAATCAATCATTTTCCTATAATTTTAAAATAAATGAATGAAAGCTGATGTTCCAATACCACCAAAAATGACATCCTTTTGCAGGCTTATTCTTTAAGTCGCTGCAAACAGCAATACACATTTACATGCAGCAACCACACTTTGAGTTTTGAAAATTCAGAATGATAGTTATAGGAAAATTTGTAATTAGTTGTCTTGTTTAATCCATGATTTCCTAAGCATCTTCATAATATAATCATTGGTAAAGATCCAAAAAGGAGATTGAAATCGGTTCATAATGGCCACAATAGGACTACAGACCCAAGGTCACAAACTTCAATGACCACACTAATATAGTTTTTGAGAAATATAAGAAACCGGCAGGAGATTTATCCTTTAAATAACAAACCAGATTAGGGGTCTGTATCTTTATTTTTTTACTTAAAATGGACCATACAGTGGACCATCCTATGCATTGGCCATGATCTTCCCTCTCAGAACTTTGAATGAACTTTTTTTTCTACAGAGGATTGTATAGCTAGAAAGTCTCATCCACTAGTTTGCTAAATATACTTATTAGAACAATCTAACACTTCTTCCAATGGTTGGGTAAATTGGATGAAGTCTTTTGCTAACATCTCTCACAAGCATCAAACATCATGTCCTTTGAACCACCTGATATTTGGCCAGCTAATAAAACTGTAATGTTAACAAGCAAAGTAGGGTGGGAGAGTGGGAACTTGTCATGGGGGTGCATCTTAGGTCAGCGTTACCACCCTCTTGTACCACTTATCAACCCCTTCACCTGCTCCACATATCTGGGAAGTAAACAGCACCTAAATTATATCTCAGTATACGGGGAGAATTGGTGTGTGAAAGAACATGTTGGATGTGCCTATTCTTCTAAGTCTCAATTAGCAAGATCCCATTATTAAAATTTTACAGTCATCAGATTTCTGAGTAAGCCTAGTCAAGGTGGGCAAGGCTTGATGCTGAAGACATTCATAGGTGCTCATATAGACTGTTTTTATATAGTATAAGTAGTATAAAAACCATGTATGGAACAGGTAAATGCACCCCTTCCCCCAAAGTAGACCTTACACTGTATTAAAGACATATGACTGAGGTAGGGACATTAGATTGTGAGCCCCTTTGAGGGACAGCTAGTGACATACTATGGACTTTGTACAGCTCTGCGTAATAATATAAATACTGTGCAATATATATATATATATATATATATAT
>NC_092861.1:128554684-128651889 GCF_032062135.1 Pyxicephalus adspersus
ATTTATATATATATATATATATATATATATATATATAAAGAAAAATATATGGGAACACTGTAGAATCATAAATAGTAGGGTTTCCATAAAGACTAGCAGAAAGTCTCTTAGCAATTTTGATAAACATTAATGTCAGAATTGACCACATGGTCATCATGGTCAGGTCATCTTTAGGCTAAAATTAAAGCAACAAAAAAAAATATAGTTATATAATAAAAAAACATTAATACAAAATGTGTTTTATATATAACTAGTATAAATGCCTTCATCCGCCCCTATAGTAGGGAGATAGAGGAGAGGGAGGGGTCACATTCCAATTAATTCCACATTTCATGTTCTGCAGTGGTATCAGTCAAAAGTTTGCGCCTGGTTACAAAATAAGAGAAAGCAAAATGATAATCTCATGGGCTACTTTTTTTCATTAAGGTCCAATCACAGTTTGAGAGAAGGCTAATGACCAGGGTAATATACTTACCTGCAGTAGAACAAAAGTTAAGATCACCAGCCTGGCTATCCAGTTGGGTTGGGGTGCCCAACCTCCAGATTGACTGCACACAAATCCTTTAGAAAGCAACAAAGTTCCAAGATGTGCATTTAAACTGTTTATTTAGCTGTTTACCTCAAGTTCAAATTTAAATTGGTTCCTGCATGGAATATGACATTTTTTCATTAAGTACAGCAACGTTACTTATAAGCTGCTGCACACACAGTTTTCCTTTGTTATCATATTTCAGGAATGTACAAACATCCAAACATCTGAGCTCATCACATGAGATACAATCTTTGAAACCTGGAGATAAGTTTAAAAAAAAAGCAATTTTACTTTCATCAGCAGTGACTTTGTATGATCAAAGTGTTAGCACATTTGTACTGATAGGCCAGTATAACTTTAGACACCAGGTACAAAATGAGTTTTCACTTGTGTTTAACCTTTTGTTCCATCTACTTGGTACTTGGTTTTCTCAAAAACTGACACCATGCATGGAAAGTTGACACTCTGAATACATAAATAGAAAAGATTCTGCCCCCCAACATCTGGCGATGATTTAATTTGTTTGGTATTTGCAAAAATGTCTTGAAATAATGAAATAGTAAGGGCCATGTCTGACCGCAATCTTTAAGATGCTGATTTGTTGCCTTCATCAGCAACATTAAAAGTCTTTCTGATAGTCTCTATGTAATCACTACTAGCAACAGGGTATTTATTAATATTGTTGCTCCTGCTAGCAATAGTGATTCTACGAGTGATTCTATGGAGCCGAGTCTCCTATGTGACCCTAAGACTTTAATGTAACAAGTAATTTAAAGAAGAATTCTAAAGAAATTACAACCCTAAGTGGTGCATCATTTAATTATTAATGTGTCTACAATGGCATTTCTAGACATTTTGCTTCCTGAGCAACGATGTAAAAAATCTTCTAAAATGGGAAAAGGGGAAAATATTCGGTTAGTGGAGGTTCTCTAATGCCTGTGATGGTGTGGGGGGTATTTTTTTGGAACACTTTCGATTCCTTAGTGTCATCTATGCATCATTTATATGCCACAGTCTACCTTAGTATTAGTGCTAATCATGTCTTTCCCTTTACAATTGTAGTATACCTATCTTCTGGATAGGATACTTCCAGAAGGAATATATGCCATGGTAAAAACCTCAAATTGTTAGAAACTAGTTTCTCAGATATGACAACGAGTTCATTGTTCTTAACCTCCTGGGCGATTCATTTCTGTTCGGTTTTATATGTCTAAAAGCGGTACATTGTTTTTCATGAAAATTTATTTTACAGTGTAATTTAATAGTATAAGTATAATAAAGTGTGAAACACAAAATCATGTCAAAATAATAAATGAAATAAATAAAAAAAAATAATATACTAATACTTATATATTATACTGTAAAAAAAATGTTCATGAAAGACTATTTACTGCATTTACCCATATAATTCCTCTGTATTGCATTCAATACAGTTATTTTGTATTGAATGCAATACAAATAGATTTGAATTTCCCACCCCACCCCGAACTGAACGTCCGCATGCACCAATGTCACCAGGAACTCCCCGGGGACTCATCAAGTGCTGAGAACCCCAGACGGAGGAAGAAAGAAGACGCGAAGGACGACGAGGGATGCCATCGGATCAGGTAAGACTCGATTTACTATTATTTCCCATAGGTTTACCGTCCCAGAGTGTGACTCGAGGTTTACACTCCTAGCCCAGGAGGTTAATTGGCCTTCACAGTCACCACAACTTGATCCAAGAGGGCACCTTCGGGATATGGTAGAATGGTAGATTCACATTATGAATGTGCAGCCAACGAATCTACAGCAACTGTGTGATGCTATTGTGTCAATAAGAACAAAAACCCCTGAGGAATGTTTCCAACACCTTGTTGAGTCTATGCCAAAAAAAATGGCAAAAGGGGATCCATATTAGTAATAGCAAAGTGTACCTAATAAAGTGGACTCTAAATGTGTACAATATATATATATATATATATATATATATATATACACAAACAATGGGCCTGATTTATCAAAGTTCTCCAAGACTGGAAACGATAGACTGTCATGGGTGAACCTGAGTGAACCAGCAATTCTCCAGTCTTGGAGAGCTTTAATAAATCAGGTCCATTGAATTCAAAGTATGAGCAAGCTCTGTCTTTTTGCAGGCTTCACTGCACAATGTAAGTAGAAAGATACAACTTTTGTGCTTTAGAAAGAGATATACAGATATTGCCTAAAATAGTCCCACCCCATGAACCATTTCTAGGATTTATTTCCTTGTAAGGTGAGTTTTTGGAGAGCAGTAACCCCCAGATTTTGCAATTGTTCTCTGAAAATGAAGCATCCAATGTCTTAACATAGAATGCTTCCTAGGAACTATGTTTCAAATTATTCAAATAGCAGCAATTAGCTAGACTACATTAGCACAGTGCAATGATAACCAGGCAGTGAAATATAACAATGGAATTTAAACAGTATTGTTCCTAATTATTTAAAATGCAGATTGTCTTAGTGTCTCACAATAAGCATCAAGTAACAAAAGTAAAAGAAGCACTGTTTGTTCAAAGCCATAGCAAATTGCTTAGGAAAAGATAATTTAAGTAAAATTAGTATTAGGAGCAAAACTTAAAAAAACAGCAACATCAAAAACAGGTCTGGAATAAAGTGTCAGAGACTCATAATAAGGTGTTCTGACTTAATAAATATATATGCTTGTTTTAGGAGCTTTGACTTAATAAAGTGGACCTGTAATTTAAAAGTAACATTTTGATAAAAGGACGTTTTTTAAATATTAAAAGCATTTATTTGTTTTTTTTTTTTTAATTTACCCTTTTTGTTAAAATTGTGTGCTATCTCTTTCTGGTTTATCGCCATGGCATTAAGGACAGAAGGGTAATCCCAAAGCCTTTTGGGGTACTTATATCACATATCGCAGATCGCTGCAAAGATTCTACAATGGATGCTGAAGGCAGCAACTGTTCTGCTTCTGCACATGCCCAACTTTGGCTGCTGCCTCATTAGGGGTGTTCTACAAATGTAGTACCCAGTACACAACCTCACATATAAAAAGAACAAGATCAATGCCAGGACGAGAGATACAATTGGAAGACACTGCACCTTATTTTGCACATTTGGGAATCATTGCTGTAAGAAAGCTGTGAGAAAGAAGATGGCGACATGGGAAACAGGAACAATTTAATGAAGATTGAGATTAAGATGGAGCAGAATCATTGAGTAAAGTAAGTATATTAATTGGATAATTTTCATTTATTAAAGGTAAGCGAAATATCTAAGTGCTTTAATCTGTTTGCATTTATTTTGGAGCAAGCAACAAAGCTGGCTTGTGAAGAGAGTTCTCTATGTTTATTATACAGCTGGTAAACCTAAGTATTATAAATGGTAACTAATCCAATATGCACCAGCTACCATACATATTGCTCACGTTTGCTGACCATATAGTAGATAAATTAAACTCTGTTTGCAAGCCTCACAATATGACATAACGGCACATAATCATGTTGAATTTTGTACAAATATTTTCAACACTCTTGGCTTCCGATAAATTGATTACTCATCAGAAAATGTATCTGATCAGTCAAGCATAAAATTAACAATATACCTGCGCATGTGTACTAGCTCTTGGACCTGAGTGTATGTTATGACCCTTAAAATATAGCCCTAAATTAACAATAATAAGTTCAACACATGCAGTTATGCATCATCATTGCACAGAGGAAGTCAGAGCTGTTGAGTAATGTTGATGGCATATGGTGGATGTGATAAGGCAATGTGAGTGTGTACATACCAGCACACAGATCTGAGAGCCCATGGAGTGTGGTTGCACATTCCTCTACAATCACTTTCAGTTTGCAAAGTAGAGCAGCTCAACAGGGAAGACCGACACGGGACACCACAGGACAGTTGGGTGGGAAGCTCTGGGGGAACCAACAGGCAGTATGTTCTGATACATTATAATCATCATCAAGAAATCATATTATGTTACATCAGCCAGTTTTGTCTTAGTATGTTCCTGTATACCCACCTGTGTAGTGTTAGAAGATTCAGACACCAACTGAGCACTTCCAGCTCCTCCATACTATGTTCAAATTCCATTTATGTGGGTTGATGTGACAAAGGCACTATTTTGTTTTAGCTATTAATCTACAGCATGAAAATATCTGCCAACCCACACAAGCCAATGATACTGGAGTCCTCATTGATGAACTAAATAAATAGCTAAATAACCTCACAGTAACAGTGTTCACGTAAATCTCCTTCTTCAAATAATTAGGCTTCATCTTTCATAAAAGCCATGTCAACATGTTCAATACATAGCTGAAGCTAGGTGGAATTATCTCTGGATGGAATTTACTGTACAGGAGAAATAAGTTTTAATGGATGCCTAGAGCTCTCAGACTGTATCAGCAGCACATTCTAAAATTCATACAGAGTGTCTTTTTTGGGTAGAATTTAAAGTTACAGCAATGATAAAGTAATAATAGTATAATATGTAGTTTAGCCTGGGAATAAAAAATATCTACATTTATTTTACTCAGTAAGTCACTCATTATCTCCTTTGCTCTACTCTGCTTGCTTTACTGTGATACGAAAACAATGAGAACGAGACATCTGCTTACCAACAAATCTAATAATACAGAAAAAAACTGTCTAATATGCTTGGTACACATTTGCTAAGAGCATTTCAATTTACTTTATGGCTTTACTGTACCATAAATGTGCCCATTTAGTCCCAAGACAGCACTATTACAAAACAATAAACTGGAAGGTTTTACTGGAGTATTAAATATATCATGTGCTGGAAGCGTTGATGTCATGTAAGACGGGGCTTTCTTTGTGAATGCTTACTTGACACGATGCAATAATGTTAATTCTCCATCCCAACAATGCACAGCCAACATCATTTGTTACAAGGAAACACATTGTACGAGAAAGGACCAGTTTCATCAATCATGGTGAAAGGCCTAAGCTCACTTTCTGTCTCCAAATACAACAACTGATTCTGTTTCTTTTATCCTTCAATGGATAACTTAAGTCTTGTTTAATCTCCTTAAATATCACAAGCTGCTGTCTTGTTTGTTTCTTCTTGTTAATGAAAAATTGCACATAGAGATGAAAAAGAAAAGGCATGTTACTAAAGAATGTGATTGATGTGCAAATAAGTTACTACTCTAAATTAATTTGTCAATAGGAGTATCAAGGATGCTGGCAATTTTAGACGCTAGAAGGTAGAAAGTGAACCTGGGGGGTGATACAGCGCTAAAGGTCCTAATATTGGAGTTTTAACAGAATAGAAGAAAATAATCAAGGAAAATGAATACCCTAAATCTAGCTGGTAATTATTTAGCCCTTTTTTTAAATACACATTATGATTGAAATACTGTTATCGTCAAAGGATTGTTTGATAATTTCGGAATTTTCTTTAAAATGAACATCAAAGCTTTAAAAAAAATATACTGCAGCGTAAGGAAAGAGGTATGAGGAATAGAAATTCAGAAAAATAGGCATATTGCTGAATGTGGAACGAGGCTGTGAAATGTAGGAAATGCATAGGAGTATGGGCAGTTGTTGGTAGGGGTTGGCAGTAACAGGGGGTACATAGTGCAGGGTAAAGTACGGTATATTGTGTGTCATAAGAATTGAAGTTATCCATATGAAAAACAAATAAACGATAAAGGGCAGAGATAAGCATTATTGGTTCCTGACAGTACAAAATTTCAATAATTCTTCCCATGACTAATAAAGCTAGAAAAGTCAATGTACATCAGAATAAAGTTGATAAGAATTGAATAATTCTTCATTATCAAATAGGAAATATTTGTTGTACCCTACAACAGACTCCAGACACAGTGGCCCAGAGACCCCGGTGTATACAGGCATACAGTGTGTACAGGGACACTTGCCCATCCTGCTTGCCTTGCCCCAGCAGGACTCACACTGAGATGGGTGTGAAGCACAGAGCAGTGCGGCCAAGTATGACTTAGGCACTAGTGATCGGTGAAGTAAATTACCAGGCCTCGAGGTAGTGAGATCAGGCAGTACCAGTGAGCAGCAGAAAAAGGGAGCATAACTCAATTTGGTTCACAACCTTTGCTTTAAAACAGTTGTCGCCAACCTTTTGGTTGGCACGGACTACCAATTACACGGAGCCGTGTGCCACTCAGGGGACATCATGATGCCAGAACCCGCCCACTTTCCCATCGCCCCAAGCCTACAATCCGTACAGGGGACCGGGGTCCGGGGCTCCGGTCTTTCCCCTGACCTCCACTGGGGAACGCACCTGCCAGAGCAGCTAACCACCAAAATTTTCTTGCGGACCACCAGTGGTCCGCAGACCACGGTTGGTGTCTACTGCTTTAAAAAACATTTCACTGGAGGGCTTTAGGTATGTAAAACAAATATTTTAATGGAATATTCTAGAATCCTAAAAGTAAGTGTACAAGGGCAGTAAAAAAGCTCCACAGCTAAACCTTTCTTATTTAGATAAAACTGGCTTTTAGAAAGTTGTATGGAGCAGAGGACACAATTGCTGTGCTTAAAACTTTTAGAAAATATTGCAAAAGACATATAACAGTCAGTGAAATTGTCTGTTTTCAATGTTCTTCAATTAAAGAATGTTCCTCAATGTTCAATGTTAAAGAATGTTCTTCATATAGAAGGTGCACAAGTTTAGTTGTGTGGTTTCAGAAGCAGCACAGTTTTCCACCAAGCACAGGAGAAAATGCAGGAAGGATTTGATGGAGTTCAGCTGGCAGGTTTAGGTTTAAAAAGTAAATCTGCAGCTGAAGTATAACAACAAGGAAGGCCCACCTCACATAATATGAATTGCTTACAATTCCTCCACATTCTATAGTAAAGAACTCAAATTTTCCTGAAAAACTTTAAAGAAGGATCTTGAAGGATCTAAAGTCTTGAAAACATATACCAGACCCAGGCAGAATATCCATGGCAACCTAACAGTAAGTGGTTGACTAAGAAAGACAGAAAAAAAACTGATTAGCATAATTGTAAAGAATTGACTTATTATTCTACATGTTTTTGAGTCGGTGTACAGTATAACAATGCTGGTTATGTTTCTTAATGTAAATTTTCTTCTTTTACATTGAAAATACAAAAGGGAAGTGGCATTTTTTTCTTCTTATAAATAGTAACAGCAGTGGCAATAATTGCATGCTCACCTTCCTTTAATATACATGGTCACATAATAATCATTCTACTTTTTTCTGCAAAATTACAGGTTTGGCAGGTTTTGTACAGAAACATTTCTGGGTCACAGAGTAGTCAGTGTCAGACCTACCGATTATTCAAAGATCTTTAAGCTAAAAAGGACAATAAGACCGTAGTAGTACTCAAACTTGTTTTACCCACTTAGAACAAAGCCAGCGGTAGGAAAGAAAAACTCTTTATTTTAGGATTAAACTCTTAAGAATAATGCATGGGACCAAGTCAAGACATTTACTCCCTGGACCTTCAAAGGTTACAGTGCACCATGGTGGTCTGGAGAGTTGCAGGTTTATAAGTAGACCTGTTCATTCATAGTTCATATTAGAACTATGCCTTTCACTGGACATGTGCTTTCCACTGAATTCCACTAATTCTGGTCCCACAAACGTGCACCAAACATTCCTCCAAAACACAACTGCCCTTCTAGCCTATTGGTAGTGAACAGAGGAAGATACAACGTATAGACCACACAGGCATGATAATTCCCCCCACCCTCCATAACAGCTGAGTATATGTGTTGCCACTATACCAAGCACCTCCGGCTGCAATGTGAAACGAATGGGCATAAATGTCACCTTGGAAGCCCTTTATGGATGGGCCAGTGACATTTATTGCCATATTTATTGAGCTTACTGCCTGTGCCCCGTTCCATCTTTTTCCCAGCCACTTTGATTGACATCATGGAACAGCAGAGGGAATAAGATTATGACTGACCACATTGGCAAAGGATATTCTTCATCATATTCCCTGGAATTAGTCCCACCCTCACAGACAAACCCAAAAGCAAAAGGAAGCTTGTGGAGAGCAGCCTTTGTCCCATGAGCAAGAGTAAAGAGAGCAAGAGTCCAAAAAAATCACAAAAGATTTGGTGTGCATATCATATGTTACCATTAGATGGAGTGCTGGGCATCTTTATAAAGGAATATTTTGTAATCAATGTTCTGTCCCTTACCCTGTAATGTTTTTAAAAATAAAGTGCAATGTTTAAATGTGCTGTGATGGATATACTTTTATGTTAAGAAATTATTGTAATAGTAATGGATTTAAAAAGTTTTAACTGATGGTAAATGGTATGTACAAGAGAAAGGGGTTACCAATCTTGTGACTTTTGATGAAATTTTGTTAAAAAAGTTTATAGGTATGGGTTTTGGTATCTGCAGTGCTTTCATTTAAAACACATCATATTGTACCTGTTATAAAATAAAAAACAGTAAAAATATGAAAGTATAAAGCATTCAATAGTAATGCATATATTACAAGTGTATAACACGCCTAAAACCTATAAAGTGTGAACAATGTGCCACACAACGCACAGCCTCTGCATATGAAATGAACAAAAAGACTTCCGTCATGTTAATATTTAGCAACAAAAAACAGACAGAAAGAAAGCTTTGAAAGCATTAACAAATACTGATAAAATTATATTAATTGAGTTTAGATGATGCATATGTTTACAAATAAAAAGATTATATACATATAATACACATTTTTTCCTTATTATTTTTATAAAGGAGAATTTAGAAAGCAAAAACAGTCATTTATAAACTAATTAGAATATGTGACAGTATGGTGTTATAGTGCACTACAGTCCTTAGAGACCTAATTGGGAGTTACTTGTTTGACAATAACACTTCTCCAGTAAATTAGCCAAAGAAAAATATTGGCAATTATAGATTGTGCAGGGCATGCTGGGTGAGCTCCCATTGCATACAAAGAGACAGCAACATGGCAAAGTACAGTTTCCAGAACAATTGAAAACATTTTTTCCTTTTTCCTTCTGCTCAGAGATAGTCCTGCTGTTCCCTAATTGGCAGAATATTACTACAAATGTTCTAACTGGGTACATCACTAGCTGTGTGGTCAGCTTTATTTGTGAATTCTAACCACCAGACATTTATTATATTGCTTCTTAAAAGGAATATTAAGTGGTAATGTACATATTATCATTCTTTCTGATTATAATAAAATTTTAAATAAAATAAAAAATCTGTTTTGGAAGATATAGAATATTGCATAGTAATAGTATGTAGTCTTCTATCCAGCCTGCAGGTGAGGCGTTTGTCTACTTTTCAAATCAGTAGCTTGATTAATTTTTACTTGCTGATAAAAGTCTTGTTGTTAACAGAATTTGGATAAGTCATTAAAGTGACTTGTTCATTTTGAGGACATTTATTTGCAGATAACTGGGCAATAACTTCACTGAAATGCTCATTGTTATTTTTCAATAAATTATCTCCTATGCAGTTTAAAACCCGTATCCAAATAATAATTCATTGCAGGTGTGGGGGACAGCTTATCCAGTGTTGTTGACATCAGTGTAAACTCTCTGAGAGGATCCAAGTGCTGGCCAGCCAATAGAAAACTATCCACATAATGAAAGCAATAAGTTAGATTATCTGTGCATTATTAGGTAATATTAATAATTAATTAGTATATGAATAGGACGGATGACTATAGGAATATTCAAGAAGCAGCAGGGGGAGTGGAGGAAGAGGTGGAGATGGAGGAAGCACACATTTTAAGAATGGATCAAAAGCTGGTAGATCCTTGCACTGTATCTTTCTCGCCAGCAAAGAGCAGCAAACAATGAGCGGCACAGCAATATAAAATCTCAAATTTCCTCAACCTAGCAGCCAGAGGCAAAAATGTCTTAAATCTCACACTGAAGGTATACAGCTAAAAGGCTGTGGGCACAAAAGTGACTAGGCACCCTCATATACCAGAAATTGCACCGCTATTTCTAGGAGGAATTCAAGACCAGGTCCACTTTGGATGATATAAACTTTGGTATAAAAAAGTATTACCAAGGAAAAAAGTGAAAAAAAATATATTCAAAAATGTATACAAAAATGTTTTAAAATTCATGTATTGCTGCCAGTTCCTCCTCTATGATTTATGATAATACTTTGTAACTGGTCAAATTCTAGCCACACGATGGTTAAATGGAACCATTTCCCATGCCTGTCTGAAAGTAACATAAAGTTTTAAAGGATGGGGTCCATACAGGATCAAGGCATTGGTGGAGTATGACATCAGTTTATTTTATTATGTGAAAGTAGATATTATTAGGAACTGCCATTAAAGTGAAAAATTGTTGTCATAAGGAGAGTAGCAATCTGCCGTGCAGAGTTCTGCCAAGGTAAACAAAGAACACTATCAGCGCAGATAACATCTGGATATATGCAATTTGAATTTATTTCAAATCCCTGTATAAACAATTTCACTGATATCAGAGGGGTATTTAAACATTCCTTAGGTTGGATAATTGAAACCATCAAGCAGAAAAGTTACCTGTGATTATTAAACCTTTAAAAGAAGCAAGCAAAAAAAGATTTGTTAGCATAAAAAACTAGAAAGCACCCAGGGGAAATGGCCAGATTTTCTTTTTGCATACAATACTGGTAAACCTGGTAAATGTATTTTGAAATTTAACATAAAAGTTTATTAAGTAATAAATAAAAGGGCTGCATATGTTAGCTGTAGTCAAATATTTCCTAAATTGCTTGCTACAATAGTTTTTTGAGATACAAAACAAGCTCATTAATAGTTATGTGCCATATGTGCTAACAAGAATATTTCTTATGAACTATAACAAGCAATCAGAATACCTTAGTTATTTTTCAACTCAACAGCAATATCGAAGAGCATCTGACAGCCAATAGGCTGATAGGGGCAATAAGAAATTTTCTGCTTCACACACTTACCATATGTAAGCTCCTAGAACAGACTTTCATGGCATTTTTTACATGGAGGAACCCTTGAAAAGACGTTCAGGTCTTTAGGGAATCCTTTCTATAAAAACTTTATCCATAGCTCACAGTACATTAGTGGGGTGGTTTGTGGGATGAATGCCTCTTATATTGCTGGCCATTGGGAAGAATATCATCAAACTTAGCCAAAAGGTTTATTGGTGTCACTTAAATTGACCCGAAAGACATAAATTGCTCATTGGTCAGAGGACCTCTAGCAACCTCTGAAGGAACCCTAAGCTTCCACAGAACCCTGTTTAGGTAACACCACCCTAGAAAAAGTGCCACTTATGAGAGCAATGGGAAAATTCGCACAGCCACCATAGATTTTCCTCCTGAGCAGATCAAAGCTTTATTATAAACCTGTAAAAAACCTAGTCATTTCAAATAATTATAATGAAAATCCATACACATCACCTATTAACTGATCAGGTTATCCAAAAGCAGCTTAAAATTATTGTAAACCCAAAAGTAAGTAAAATAAATACATCAAAACCTGAATATTATTATTATTATTATTATTATTAAACAGGATTTATATAGCGCCAACATATTACGCAGCGCTGTACATTAAATAGGGATTGCAAATGACAGACTAATACAGACAGTGATACAGGAGGAGAGGACCCTACCCCGAAGAGCTTACAATCTAGTAGGTGGGGGAATTTCACACACAAAAGGATGGGAGATATGTAGTGTGGGAAGTAGTGATGGTTTCAAATGACAGAAGAAGCCGGGTAGGCAAGTTTGAAAAAATGGGTTTTGAGTGCTCTTTTAAATGAGCAGAAAGTAGGAGCAAGCCGAATAGGACGAGGAAGACCATTCCAGAGAGTTGGAGCAGCTCTAGAGAAGTCTTGTATCCGTGCGTGTGATGAGGTTATGAGTGAGGAAGTCATTAGTAGGTCATTGGAGGAGCAGAGAGAGCGGCAGGGGGAGTATTTTTTAACCATGTCAGAGATGTAAGTGGGACAATAACTGTGTAGGGATTTGAAGGCAAAGCACAGGAGCTTAAATTTGATTCTAAGGTGAAAAGGAAGCCAATGGAGAGAACTACAAAGAGATGTAGCGGAAGAGGAGCGGAGGGAAGGATGGATGAGTCTGGCTGCAGCATTCATAATAGATTGTAGAGGAGAGAGTCGTGTTAGTGGAATACCAGCGAGAAGGATGTTACAGTAGTCCAGACGGGAGATGATAAGAGCATGTACAAGGAGTTTGGTGGTCTCAGGGGACAGGTAGGGGCGGATTTTGGAGATGTTGCGTAGGTGAAAGTGACAGGACCTGGAAATGTTCTTAATTATTGGGGGTAAATGAGAGGGCCGAGTCAAAGGTGACACCAAGACAACGTGCCTGAGGGGAGGGCCGAATAACAGTGTTGTTAACAGTTAGATATATGTCAGGGGGGGATTTGGAATTTGAGGGGGGGATGATGATGAGTTCTGTTTTATCCAGGTTGAGTTTCAGGAATCGGTCAGACATCTATGATGAGATGGCTGATAGGCAGCATGAGACCTTATCCAGGACTGAGGGAGACAGGTCAGGGGTGGACAGATAAATTTGGGTGTCATCAGCATACAGATGGTACTGTATGCCAAAGGAGGATATGAGACTACCGAGAGAGGAGGTGTACAGAGAAAAGAGGACCGGTCCAAGGACTGACCCTTGGGGAACACCAACATGGAGGAGAGTGGGTGAGGAGGAGTTACCATTGAAAGAAACTTGAAAGGAGCGGTCAGACAGATAAGAAGCAAACCAAGAGAGAGCAGTGTCACAGATACCAATGGAGTGCATGATTTGTATTAGAAGGGGGTGATCAACAGTGTCAAAAGCAGAGGAAAGATCAAGGAGAAGGAGGAGGGAAAAGTTGCCTTCAGACTTAGCTCTGATGAGGTCATTGGACACTTTAGTAAGGGCTGTTTCAGTGGAGTGGGCAGCTCTAAAACCAGACTGGAGGGGGTCAAGGAGAGAGTTGGTGCTCAGGTAATGGGTGAGTCTTTTGTAGACAAGGCATTCAAGGAGTTTGGAGACATATGGGAGAAGGGAGATAGGACGGTAGTTAGAGGGTAGGGAGGGGTCCAGTGAGGGTTTCTTTAGGATAGGGAGAATTATGGCATGTTTAAAAGCTGAGGGGTATGTACCAGTAGAAAGGGAGAGATTGAATAGTTCGGTTAGGGCAGGGGCCAGGGTGGAGGAATGGGCACGAAGTAGATCAGAAGGGATTGGGTCAAGTGGACATGTAGTAGACGGAGATGATGAGAGAAGAGTTAAGACTTCGTCCACAGTAACAGGGCTGAGGGAAGCCGGTGATGATTTACAGGTGGAAGGGGTGAATACATGAATACATCAAAATATTTACATGCTTAAGGATAAAATTACCTGTATTTGTACCTGTAATTGGTGACTTTGCCAGCGACTGCCCACTTGGTGAGAGCAAAGCGCTGTCACCATTTGCTGTGCGCCTCCGATTGGATGCACAGCATGTTGAAATCTCATGGGAGATTTGCAGGCTAACTGCTAGAGGGAGCTCTATATTTGACTCATTTAATAACTCAGCAGTTGAGATAACCACATATCTCCATATCCACATAAATATTGCCTTAGGAGAAGGCTGGGGGAGCAGGAAAAGAGTAAACTGCTCAATTGGGCCAATAATAAATAGTTTAAACTTGTAGCTCTGAATGGAGATATTTCACATTAAAATATCAGTCAGAGCATGATCCACAGTCAATGGGTCTAATTTAATAAAGCTCCCCAAGGCCTGAGAGGTTTCACTTTCATCAGTGAAGCTGGGTGATCCAGCAAACCTGGAATGGATTTCTTCAAAGTCTTTTGCCATTTGCTAGGAAATGTTTTGAGTCCTGGACCAGATCCATTCCAGGTTTTCTGGATCACCGAGCTTCACTGATGAAAGTGTATCTTCTCCAGCCTTGGACACATAATGGGCATTATGTTTACCAACTAGAAGCTCTGTGACTAAAAGTTGAGGGCCATAAAAACACAAAGGAAGATACAAAAAAGTGTGTCAAAATAAACCATGCTCTTTAGAAATAGTCACCTTTCACCATACCAAATAAGAGGTTGGGAGCCTCGTTTTAGGAAGGAGAAATAAGGCACAATTATCGTGTAGCAATATCCTTTATATGTAAAAGGGTATGCATGCCTGCCCAAGATATATAACTACACATTTACAAACTAAATATGGCTGCCCCAGATAAATATACACTTACAAAATATACTATAGTTTATTAAAGTTTTACGTAACTCTTGAGGCAAAATCTGCTGTGAGTTGAACTTGTTCTCTCTACTGTATTTTTCATATACTACAACATGAAATCTGAAAACATTGTTTGCATTAAGCCAATCCATTTTACATGTAAAGCTAAGTAATTATTGAAAAGATTAAATGAAATCTTAAACTAAATAATGGAAACGGTACAATTTACAAAATGCAATATTTTACCTCCCTGCTGGACATTGAATTTGCTGTTACTCCCTAACACATCTGAGCCCTTTTTCAGCTACACATAGAAATACTTTTATATATACTTCTATTAGACTTTTTCTATTTTTAGACTTCAGAAATATCAAACTTTCCTGATCATAGATATTATTCTGGATAATATACAGTTAAAGCACTTAGCTCTAAATTACCAGACTTTGAAGGGCTGCAAGATAAAAGTGAATGTATCATGTTACTGCAGACTAATTATATACTGCACCAGTCAACCCTGATGTCAGTGTATGACATTAATATATTATCATTGATAATAAAGCTCAGACAGTAATACGAACCATCTGCAAGAAAAAAAATTGGTGAGGTAAAAAATGGAGAAACTAAAGCTAAACTAAAAAATAAAGTGGATGCTGTTTAGTATACCACACACAAACTGTGGTACAAAGCTAATAAAAGCAGACTTTCTTTCGAGGGGTGGCTCCATTCTTCCTGGGAGTGTAGTGGCATCAACAGTTGCCAGAAATCTGATGTCCTCCAGGGTGAAGTAAATGAGACACAGAAGTCAATCACTGTCAGCCCAATAAGGAAGCTGGAGGGACGAGATTTTAACCATTGTGAAGAAAGCATCATCAGACATGTGAGTGACTTGAGAAAACAAGCATAGTGAAGAACCATGCACCCCAGGAACTAAAGTGGTATTTTAAAGTGAGGAAAGGACTTCAAAGAAGAAAATACCAAAACAGGGAGAGAGACCTTCATCAGGCAACTGCTGGCCAGAAAGAGAGGCCTGTAGCATTAAAATATGCGGAAGGCAGCATGACTGGGTGCACGGACAGACCCGAGACAAAAGGAGTGGGGGGAGGGAGGGGGGAGGGGGTGGTAGGGGATGTAAGAGTTAAAAGCTAATCTCGGCCGGATGGTAGGAGGGGGAGAGGGTTGGGCCGGAAACGGAAGAGGAGGAGGGAGGAGAAGGTAAAAGGAGAGTCAAACGGAAGTGAGGCACAGTTTTTGAAAAGAAGAAGTTGGGTGGGGAGTTGTCTGCAGCATGGAGTCGATCGACGCCTTAATGCAACAGCTCACAAGGTGAGGCCTGGCTGCGTGAGAGAGTAGAGGAAGCAGTTGGGGGGGCCGACAGGGAACAGCAGTTAGAAAGGTTGGAGGGCCTGCGGCCGCGGAGGGATAGGGCTCCGGCGCGCCTGAGCCCAGAACCGTTTGTGAGGACTCAGCGCCACGGGTCAAGAGGAGTGCTGGCAAGAGAGAGGTATCTGTAAGTATTTGGTGGGGGGGGAAGGTGAAGGGGCTAGGTACGGGCTACCCTAGTCATGTTTATTGGGAATGCCTAAAAACATTGAACATAGTTTCAAATTTTTTTCTTGAAGATGTGAGAAAGAAAATATTAGGTTATTTTTGTTTGAACATGACCCCCATGGACATTATGTTTTTTCACACACTATACTGAAAGATATAGTAAGAAAAAGTGCTGACATGAGCAACAGTGAAATGTGTGATCTTTGTCTGAGAGTGAGGCTTGAAGGATTGGCATCCATGTGTCAAATATAAACCAGTCCGAATATAAATCAAGGTATGCATTCTTACCCGAGAAAAAAAAAAGAAAAGTCCTTACCCTAAACACCTAGGGTACAAAAAACAGCCTCAACTTCTAACTCAAACACTAGAAAAACTGATAACATTCCAGTAACCCTCATACATATGCACACAGTACAACTGCCCCCCACAACTCAAACGAATGGCACTCTTTTAAAAGATTTCGTACACTTCTTACACGCACAGCACCACTGACACCCCCAATCTCAAAACATCACCTCAGCCCCCTATGGAAAAACTCCCCACCAAAACACACCGCATACTGCAGTGAAGTCGCCCCACACACTTCTCAAGTGCCTCAGTTGGTTACAGACAACCGTCTAACCTCAGGGACAGTACTGATGTCACTAACAGAATCAAGACGGAACATAAGAGGGACAAACTTAAAAAATTTTTTTTTTAATTGAGGGGTATCTTGGTTTATACTTTTTTGTTATTATTATTATTATTATTATTAATATTATTAACCTCCTGGGCGTTACACTGATGTCTAGATTTCTGTACCAAAAGCGTTACACTGTTTTTCATGAAATTTTTTTTTTTACATTTTAGACCTGTAAGTTACAGAAATATGTCCGAACAAGGGTCTAGTAGATATCATGAATATAAAAAAAAGTTTGAAACACACAATCATGTAAAAAAAAAATGTACTTTTAATAAAATCCTATCCTATTTTTTTTTGCATAGAAATTTTTGTTTATATTGTGGGCTTGTAATTCTTAGGGTTAACTCCCGGGTATGATAATTATATTTATTTATTATATTAAAATCATAAATTATAATATAATACATAAATATAAATAATAATTGAAAACAATAATGAAATAATAGACAACAATGTAATCTAAAAATAAAATTAAAAATGTACTTTTATTTTTATTTCATGTTGTGTGGTGTTTTTGTACTGTAAAAACCATTTAAAAGCAGATTACATTGTACTCTGCTTTTAAATTTCCCTCCCTGACACACCCCCATACATCACCAATCACATCACTGGAAGATGACTCATCCTCCGAGTGATGTGAGGGAGGGATTTCCCTGTGTGCCTCACACAGAGACACAGGCTGGAAGCTGCTCGTATCTCCGGAGAGATGCACAGCACAATGCAGGATTTCTGCATTGTGCTATACATCTCACTACAGATGCCAGCAATAGGAGCTGCGGACACTGGGTGAGTATTTCCTTTCAGTTGTAATCCGATTGTCATACAATGTATGACAATCGGATTGCAACATAACATTTGTTTACATTTAACCACCTGGTGAGAAAAACTCGGGGTTAACCATAATTGCAAAAGTTTTTAGCCCGAGCATGCTCGGGCTTAAGGGCAAGGTGGTTAATATTACTACACAGTATTTATATAGTGCCAACATAGTACGGAGCCCTTTACATAGTCCATAGTCATGTCACTAGCTGTCCCTCAAAGGGGCTCACAATTTAATGTCCCTACCATAGTCATATGTCTTTAATACAGTGTAAGGTAAATTTTGGGGGGAAGCCAATTAACCTAACTGTATGTTTTTGGGATGTGGGAGGTAACCAGAGTACCTGGAGGAAACCCATGCAAGCAAATCTGGGGAGAACCTACAAACTCCATGCAGAGAGTGCCCTGGCTGATATTTGAACCTGGGACATAGTGCTGCAAAGGTCAGAGTGCTAACCACTGAGCCACTATGCGTATATGTAAACTTGTCCACAGCTCTCATTCAGCCATTTCAGATTTATTATATTACATACAAATAAAAGAAGCAGCTCTTCCTTCATAAACCTACTGGAAAGCTCTTAGTGGGGTGCACAGTCCATTTGTTTAAAGTGCTCTGTAATGATCCTCACTGCTATATGACATAAAGACAATTGGAATTTTATCAGTAGCTAATGAAAACACAATATTAATTAATTTGTTTTATATGCAAGTTCATTATGAATTTACTTTTCAAACACTCTGCTACTTTGTTAACAATACAAACTGCCAACTAAAACCACTCATGATCAAAAAAAAAAAAAAAAAAGAAGCTAAAAGTAATGTCATTCTGTCTCAAAAATATAACCACTTAAAGGATATAGTTTAGTTTTTCATTCTAGCAATGTAATATGCAGGATTTTGAGAGATGCTATTATATACTGTCTGTAGCTAAAAGGATGTAGAGTAGACTTGAGCCTCTCTAAAAATACAAAAGTAAAAACAATACAGCAGTCATTTTGGATCAAATTTCTCTCTCTCTGGTTAATTGTTTTTCTTCTCAAGCATAAAACAGTGTTGCTCTAAGAAAACTCTAGAGAACAATTAATCTATTAGAGTGCAGGCAAGTGGCCTAGGGCATTTCCAGTGCTGGGAGGTATTAAACCAGATGCAGATTCTTCTCCCAGTGAATAATTTAAAGTTTCAACCCGGTGAAAGAAGGAGTCCAGTACGTGCTATTTATTAATATAATGAACACATGGAAAATTGGCATTCAAATTTCAGAACATCTACACCTCTTTCTATATAAACATAATGGCCGTATGGAGTCTCCAAACCACAAGAGGTAAAACACATGAAATAATCTAAATATATAGTGCGTAACACACATAGCTGAACAGTTCTAAATCAAGAATAGAAAATAAACTCTGCCCTCAATGAATCAGTAATGACGGTGGACACAGACGATGCATGACTAACAAGAGGGGAGGGTACAAACAAATTATTGCTTGGGTCTGGGTTGGGAGATTGATACCTTCAATGAAAACAACATTATTATTGTTTATATATCCTAATAGCTCTGACTGATGCATGTCCATGCATGGCCTGACAATCAATCTATTGAAGATTTAATTTGATTATAGTGCTCTTAATACGCATAGGGGGGATGTCTAGAGTATCTGACACGCAAGGCAAGTGTTCCTACATCTCAAATATCATTCAATATGTTAGTATGTTTCTCATATTATATAAACTGTGACATATTTTGGTCTTATTATATATATATATATATGTTATAAAAAAAAAAGCTTTAATATTACGTATATTGGTTTATCGGCTAACATGAGCCACATCTGTAATATATTGTTTTTACTTTTTTTCAACTCTTTATAATAATTGGTTTTTCAAAAATTAAAATAAAATTTAGTTAAAAAATAGAACATTTATAGCTCCTTTGACCTAGTTTGTTTTCTTTATTGAATTATACAGTAACAAGGCATTTTTATGCTAAATATTTCTTCACTCTACATCAGTGTTTCTCAACCAGAGTTCTTCCAGAGTTTGTTGGGAGTTTTTTGTGAAATTAGAAATTTGGGGGACAATTTTTAGACAATGCATCTTTACTAATATTCAGTCCACGGAAAAACTCTACTTCAAATACAGATAGATGCTAAGAGGCTGAACGGCTGACTTGCAATTTACAGTATATCTGTCAAGGACTCAAGCAGAATCAAGAGTAGCAATCCCAGTTCTACATTTTATCCAAAGACCTGAACCAATTAGCATTGAAACAATATTTCTTGTTTTACTGCTTAATATTTTTTGCACACGAGTGCTAGATGTCCATGCACATTCAACCTTATACAGTGTTTCTCCGCATTCTGTGGGGAGATTGGAGGAGGGTATGTCCTTCTGGGTAAGTATTGGGTACTGCAGCAAGAGTGGCCAGTGATACTATAGTTTTATACTATTTTTTAAAAAGAATTTTAGTAGTTTTTATTAGTTTTTAATAGTTTGTTAAAATAATTTTAAAGTTTTAATTTTTATAAAAAATCTATAATTTTATTATAATACAAATGAACATGCAAAATATTTCCATTAGCCCTCATCTAACTACCAATCCCAATAAAAACTCTTATGCCATATACTCCAAGAACCATTGTGTGCATGGCAAGAAAGCATTCTGACTATTCATATGAGAACTGGTGTGCACAAGCCATTCAAACAGTGCATGGGTGTCTTTGGTTGCAACTAGGCTGGTTTACTAAAGGATTAGCAAAATTGTGTGCATAATCACCTTAAAATATACAGTAGTGTAAAGATGAAAGAAGTGAACAGGATGTTTCATATTCCTGAATAACTGCACATTTATACAATTTATGTGTGAAGACATTTAACCTCTTTAGCCTCTTGAGTAATTTAATTTTATATTTTAATCAAATAAATGTAATTAAACACACATTCATTTACAAACAGCAATATCCTGTTGGAAAGCCAAGTTTTGGCTGGGATGTCACTTCCAAAACCCTTTAGCTTGAAAACTACTACCGGTAGCACTTTTTGACACAAAATGTACATGACCCCCCCCCCCACTCAATGCTGAAAAATGTAATGCTATGTTCCATTTCCATCAATCCATCCATTTGATATTAGCCATCAAGCTCAAACAAGTTACTATTTCCGCAAGCCCAAAAGCTATGTTGTGTGGTAGTAATTCAAAACTTTTCATAGTTACACTGAGATGGGAGTTATAAATAACTCTCACAGCCTATAGCAGTAAGACTGTCTGTGTCTATGGGAATGTGTGTAAAACATTGAAAAGACATCTTCAATCCATTATCTCTGTTGGTATATTTCACCCTATATTTTATTCAGAAGTGTCAGTCATACAAAGTGCTGCAGGGTTTTTCCCATTTAACAAAAGCCACAGTTGTTCTTTATGTTTTTCTGGCATTAAATATTCATTTTATGATGAAACCTGTCTCAACCACACTCAAGACAAGAGGATATTGGATGTCTAATCTCTTCTCTACCTCTTGACACCAGCTGGAAGTGCTTTGTGAGCCATGCCGCCAACATTTGACCTCCACTGGCTTTCTTTGGAAGCTGAAACCAGTATGAGTCGACCATGGATAAGCAATCCTCCAGTGAAGACATGTCATATTGATGCACAACTTCCTCTCCCCTTTTTCTTAGACTGAAGTACAGCAAGAAACACTATATAGAATACACATCTGCTCAGATTAGCACACAAACAATACATTGAATTACCCAGTGTGCCAAAATAATACATAGCAGCAGGCTTCATTCTTAAACTCATCTTGAATCGTTTAAAGTCAAGAAAACAAAGTTTACTATCTGGAACGTGAGTTCTATTAGGAGTAATGGTAATGTGATTTATTTAAGTAACAGTCTATCACATGGCGTCGATATTATATTCTAAAACACTGACTGACAAGGCCATTTGGAAGCAATTTGTATTTGCTCAGGAGTTGAAAAAGATGATTGGCACTAATTCTGTTGATGGAGTGTGACTGGTAATTGGAGAAAATATAATCACACAAGGTATACAAGTCATTTAAAAAGGAATTCCGAATATTTTTTTCTCTGTGACTTTAAATATCATTTTACATTGCATTAAACCTTGCATATAATAATTGTTACTATTTCAGTTACACTTGAGTTGTGAAATTAACGTAAAACATAAAAATAACTGATTTTTGTTGCTACGTTTAAAGTAGATCTGTCTTTTGTCCTGTGTAAAGTGGACCCATGTTTTGTTCTGTGTAAAGTGGACCCGTGCTTTGTTCTGTGTAATGTGGACCCGTGTTTTGTTCTGTGTAAAGTAGACCCGTGCTTTGTCCTGTGTAAAGTGGACCTGTGTTTTGTTCTGTATAAAGTGGACCCGTGCTTTGTTCTGTGTAAGGTGTACCCGAGCTTTGTTCTGTGAAAAGTGGACCCGTGTTTTGCCCTGTGTAAAGTGGACCTGTGTTTTGTCCTTTGTAAAGTGGACCTGTGTTTCACTCGTTGCTCTTGGAAGTCAAATAGACAAAAAGTGAAGCTGTGTATATGAACTTTGGGTAAGTAGCATTCAAATATTTTTTTTCTACTTTGTATGTGCAAAGCAAAGTTAAATTTTACAACTGAACTTCAGAAAAAAAAAAAAAATACTTTCCTTGTAGTGGGGCTACCCTCCAAGTACAAAGGTTAAATGCTTGTTTATGTCTACGGATAAACCAGCAAAAAATGTACTTACCTTACTTCCTGTAAGTGCCATACAGCCTCCTCTGTCACTTCAGATAGCAGTCATTGGAACTGACATCTTCCTTTATAACATAGGGCATTATAAAGGAAGGACACTGAGTGTCCATCAACAACCCAGTGCATCAAAACCAGTAACACTGTTGGGGGTGGGGGTGGGGGGGTGGAAAAGGTGCTTAAGCCTCAGTGCAAAGAAAGTAATTTGTTTTTCAGCTTTGAATACAATTTTTCAAAACAATTTTTCCAGCAGAAGCAGTATATTAGGCATAAGTAATTTGAGAATTAATATATTCTGATACATATTGTACATATATTGTGACAGAATGACTATACAGTCCTAGGATCAAAAATATTTTATTGTATCGTTATTCTATATATAGCATTTTATATTGAACAATGGATGAATGCGAGGTCATTATTCCATAAAATAATGAAACACCAATCACCAAAGAGCATTTGGTAAAGTAGAGTCATCCAAGCCTAGTATGATATAACTCCTTTGTCTCTAGTCTCTCAGTCAACTGGTTTAATGGCCTGCATCTTGCAATGTTAGGTGTCAATCCCAAGGAATTCTATTGGAAAACCTCATGTTACCTGTGCAATGGAGGTTATCACTTAAATGGAACCAGATTTGCCAAGCACAGATTTTAAGCTGTTAGATCAATCTACCATAGACACAGTAGTTGCATGCACCTAAGATAGGGAAATAGAGCAGATTGCCAATAAGCAATAGTGAATTGAGAAAGAAAGATGGGTAGGAAAGTTTAAAAAAGGGTTTTTTGATAGCTTGTTTAAATATGTTAAAGCCTAATATGATGAGGGAGAAAAAAAAAAAAAAAAAACGGAGAGTGGGAGCCATAGATAGATGACAGGACTACAGAAATCTTGGAGCTATGTGTAAGAATGGGTTATGAATGACCGATGTATGCTTAGTTTTAGAGAGGATAAGGGAGAAGTATTGAAGGTAAAGAGGACATGTTAAACTCAGTTTTGTCCAAGTTAAGTTTCAGGTATTTTTAAGCCTAGCACCTAACATTAACAGAAAGGGCCTAAACCATGACCTTCATTGCAGTATCACCAGGAATATTAAATGAAGGTGGAAGATTGAAAAATTTTGAAAATTTTCTTTTGAAATAACAGTAACATGTTAAAGCTTACTTGAGATTTTAGTGTTTGGGTTAAAATATGTTTTAAAGGTGATGTTGTGGGCATTAAAGCTTGAGAAGGTGGAAAGCATTTCTTCTAAGGAGTCAAAGCTGTGTCTGTATTATGCAGCCATAAACTGGGAAAAAATAGAGGGATAAGCAATAACGATGTGATTTAAATGTCCTGGTTTCCCATCAGAGACCTCACATGCAGCATAAGAAATAATACAAGGAAATTATCAGATGTTTTAAAACATTGCTATATTAACATTTATTACATAGCCACTGACCTTTCTTGGAGTGAGTCCAGCTAAACGGAACTGCCAGCCCTTTTTTATGTATATATAATATCGTTTTAAACTAAACACAGTAACAGGAAAAGAGACAAGAGCTTGGACAAAATCCAGAATCATTTTCAGGAATGATTAAGGCAACTTACAAAAAAGGGTCTGGCTTGAATCCATTAGAACAGCATTATCCTGTGATCTGGCGTTAGATAATGTCATAAAAGATTGAAAATGGGGGATTTGATGACATTTATGTAATTTCTTCCTTTTTTCATACTCATATTAAGGTAATTTAAACCACTACTATTTTATTTCAGAGGAAAAATGAGAAGTTGACTTCTTTTTTTTATGGAATATAAAGGAACTCTATGTTTAATCCAATAACGAACTTAAAGTAAACCTGTGATGATGTGAAACATGACGACTGGCAAGCTAACTGCTTTTAAAATGTTAGACTGTCTGATAATCATGCTGGTGCTCATTCTTCAGTACTTTAGGATACATGTATGCAGATAAAAAGCAAAGCTTCAGATTTTTTCTCTTTCTTTCTTTTTGTTATAATTAAGGTATATTAGCAAGTACAGACTCATTGTAATGGACAGTTGAAAAAAAGTACTCAAGTCAACACAGGCCCATTCACAAGGCAACCTATACAAGAGCCTAAAGATTGATAGATTTCCAGCGGGGCAGCCACAACCTTCATGCATCAACAATACCTACCTTTGACATAGCTATCAGTAGTGGAAACTGACATAGAGTCAGTATGGTAATGATTTCTTTTGATATTGCTACTTAGAGCAATGGTGCCTACAGTGTGTACCAGGCAGTAATCATGTCATTGGTTACCCCTCATCCTATCATCTTAAAGGAACAAGGGTTTTAATCACTATGATGTCAGCACCTAGGTCACAATTTTTATTATTTTGTTTTCTCATTTTACCACTTTCACACATTTGTAACTAGATTCAAGAAGAGAACTATAGGGGGAAAAAGTACAGGGAATGTTGGGAGGAGTAAGAAGCATCTTTGTACTTTTCATGTTTGATGGTATGAAAAGTAATTCCGCATAGAAATCATATAGCATTCTGTCTCTTTCTTTCTCATTTAAGTGGTATTGTTTACTATATTAATAACATAACAAAAGACAGATAGGCATGCTGTCCGAATACAGCACTAGGAATTAAGTTAACTAAGCTGGTGTAGGCCGTTTAGGACTCCCTTTCCATCTGTCTTTCCACAATTCAAGTTTGGGACATTTTATGTATATTATATAGAGAATGTATATGTCCAGAACTGCTATTGGGAATGCCTTTTTACTATATACTGCTACTATACACTCTACTATATACACAGTAAGGCATGCCCACAGTAATGTTGCAGCTTACCTTTACCAAGGTACTGAAACATTGACCAAGGGTACAAGAGGAGGTCAGCTACATTTCTTTTAGATTGTGGTACATGTGCAGAATGGACTCATACATGTTTTAGGAGCGTGTAACTTTTACATGCTTTACCATTGAATGTTATGTAATGCTTGTTTCACTTTAATTCACATTGAAGCATGTAGGGCTTTTTCCAATGTACCAAAACCACAACACAACGAAATGTGTACTTGTAAATGGTGCATAAAGACTATGTCTATAAGGGGCTACATTTGTATCACATGAACCCAGATGTTGCAACATATTTGCAGGGCACAAAGTTAATACAAGAATAGTTTTTTTCTCATATACCATCAATCATGTATGTCTGTGTGTCAGTCCTTATTATTTAAAAAATGTAACTTCTCCCTTCTGCGTTAGGTTTAATTACATTTAAATACTGTTTAGTCTTGCCTGCTTCTTTTTCATTTGATATGTGCAGCTGCAAACATCTTGTACAAAAGTGGAAAATGAACAAAATAAGACCACAGGGGAGGTGCTATTCTGTTTTTTTTTTTTTTTAGCACCTGAGTGCTATTAGTGCAAATGAGAGATACAACAGGGATCTAATGACTGCAGTGCAATTGTTGATCTGTCAGGAAAGAGTTGAACTTAATTTTAAATAATGAAGAGGAATTTTTTTTGAAAGTTTAAAAACTCTCCCTCTATGTATATGTATGTATATATATATATATATATTTGTCTGGTGTTCACACACTAGATGCTGAAATATAAAAAAAATGTCTTATTTCAACATTTTCCTTCTCTTGAAGTTCATACACCAAAGTTAAGAATGCTTTAATTTTTTAGGTACATAGGTTGAGTTGGGTGATGTTTAAGCATGTGCCCATATATGTATCTAAAGAAATACAAAAGAGGGTAAAAAACACAATCCTAAAATGACCTATTGGAAAGAGTTAAAGTAAACTTTCAATATGTTCTTCGGTATGTTTGAATTTATGCCTTCAAAAGGGTTGACAATTTTCTCTCTCGAGTACCTCTTTGCAGTTCTATAAAGAAGGAAATGTGCATTCCTAGTATAGATGTTAGTATAATTCTTGTTGTATCAGATGTAAATGCTTACTCCTCCTGCGTTCCAGAAACAGAAATCGATCATAGTCTGATGTGCACAGTCATTGTAGAGCTCTGCATTTACTAGAGGAATCACTGACATTTAGGGTCTGCTGTACACACAGCTGTGCAACTTGCAGGTCAGGCAATCTTTGGAAAAAATACATCATCATTTTATACTACAGAATGGAACGTGCGAAAATGTAAAACAATGCTCCGAATATACTCACCTAGGAAGCAAAGCAGTCACTGCTGGTATTTTAGTCACAATTTTACCACCAAAAGCCATGTTGAAGAATAGGCGTTTGTGAAAGCAATGCTTCTTGTAATGCTTAAAGAATGTAGAGTGCAAGACAAGGTATAAATGCATGTCTGAATTTCCATGGTGTTTCTGCCATAATTTTGTAAAAATCCTAGAAAGTATACAATAGTCTTAACTATCATAAATAACCTAACATAAATCAGTCACATTCTGATTATTGATGTCCAATTGTGGCAATGCCAGTAAGAGTAGAAGCTATTTTTGCTTAAAGGACATTTCTGTGAGATCTCACATTTTTGCCTTTGCCTGACTGCTATCTTCAGCGTTTCATAAAATGTCATAGAGGAAACAAAGCTGCAGATATCCGAGTCACCCTTTAGTTTGTATTGATGCTATGAGTGAAATAAGACCAACAGTTTTAAGTGCTACTATAGGTAAAAAAAAAAGTAAGAAAACAACTTAAAGCCCAACTCCAAAGCATTTTTTAATAAAAGGTCTTTAGTAGTCATCTTACTCTTTATATTCCTACTCTACATTCCACATTCTCCTTGGATCACAACTGGTAATTTAATTCCAAGTTAAGGAACCCAAAAATAATTTAACTTCTTTTGAGTCCAGAACACACATCAGATATTTTGGTCAGCAAACTTTGATTCCCCGCCTTGATTCCCCTTTTTTATCCCTGTATTCGCACTAAAAAGGGTTTGCCAATTTCTTATAGTTAAACAGCAAAAGAAAAAATATAAGTGTGCCAACTTGAATTTTACTTTAAAACATGCCGAGTTCATTAAAATAAGGTGTGCATATCCTCAAGGAAAGCATGTCTCACTGCCAAGAGAACCCCCTTGCTCTCTCATTTAACATTTACTATTTTAAGGTTGTAGAGTATAATCATACAAACATATTAATAATAATACAAACTTGAAAATGTATTCTAGCAAGAAGGTCCATTTTTCCCAAACTCCAGTTTTCACAAATAGGCTACTCAGTAACATTATCAATACATCCACCTATTAACATTGCCTTTGCAGCTGCACTAGATACTACAAAAAGTTATCAAAATTAGCTTTTTATACCATAATTCCAAGCTTTCAGAAAGTTTAAATGCTTATGCCCCTGAAGTCTGAAATGACGTTAATACTTAATAGGATGGAGCTCCAATCCCTCTACTTGACTCATGGGAAGCAGATGGCCATTAAAAAAAGGATGGAGCTTTGTAGATACACATTTCATATGTAGTGAGGGGAGCAGCTTACACACAGCAGCTTTCAGATGTAACAGTGGTGGGTATAAGAAGACTGGCATGTAATAAGTGTCATGACATTACATACGTGTGTAGATCAGAGGATGGCCCGTAGAGTAGCAGTATGTGATGCTTTCATAATTCTGCCCCACTGTGAGATGTATGTTAGCTAGAGGCTTATCTTACCTTAGCAGGCTGCAAGACATTTTAACAATAAAAAGATACTAAGAAATAGGGATCTACTCTGGAGAATACATTATATCAAGTGTTATAACAGGTAACTTTTCACTTGGAGAAATTGTAGTTGTAGTACAAAAAAAATGTAGTTTTACAGTATACAGCTTACCCTCCAAAGGTCTATACATGCTTTAGATTTTCATTGTCCAAAATGACTATACGTGATTATCTCAGGTGAAAATCTAGTGTAGTTCATGGGTCCCCCGAGGTCATTAGCGAGCCTTCATTTTGTATTAGTAATGGTCCTATGATTACACTGCTACACCACTGTGTAAAAATGCAGCAGCTTGGTCTTCCACAGCCCTCTTCCTAATACAGAACAAAGTACTCAGTAAAAATGATCAATCATTTTTAATGATTGTTTAAATAAAAATGCCAATAGTGTGGAAATTGAACCGACTTTAAAATCAGACTCTGCAAGATACAGAGTTTTATGGTCTCAATTTTAAGTCAGTGCTATTTGTAGACATTGTTTTGCATCTCATTGACCATTTCTATTGATAAGCAGAGAGATGAACAGGTTGTCTGTACAACGATCATTCTTGTCAGAAAAGGAGCATGGGAAGGATACACTTACAGTCTAACATGCAGGTAGGTGACTGTGGATGATGCAGATCTGTAATATCAAAAAGTGACAAGGGTAGTTAAGTTTCATCAAGTCTCTCAGGTGGAACTGGAGTCTCCCTAAAGTTATGTGGCCATTTCTTATTTTAAATAAAAGTGTTAAACAGAAGTTATTTTTCAAACCAACATATTAACTTTTGTAATTAAAATACTGCCTGCCCCTTTCTATACCCATAGGTGAAAAAAGTATTACAGCAATGTTGCTAAGTTTATTTACAGTAAACAGCGATAATGTAAATGTATTTATTTTCAAGTCTATCAGTATGCGTCAGAGCCTCCTCCAATGGTCCCGAAGGTCCCACAACTACAAAAGAGTAGCAAACAGTTATTAAGCTTAGCCTAATTATATTACTCCCTGGTGAGATGTGTGCTGAAAGCGTAAAAATACAGTTTTAACTTGTAGAAAGGGCCAAGATCAATGACAGACACAGCTCATCTGCATTTTAAAATACACATAGGCAAATCCCAGTGGTGTTTCCAGGAAAATGCAAGCGCTCATTGCCTTGCAGTTTTATTTAATTTCTCTCCTGGAGTTTATGGTGCTAGTAAGACACAGGAGAGCAAAACTCAATATGTATCTAGTTCAAACTGCGTAAGTGGAATAGCTTTCTGGATGGCACCACACAACTGGCATTTTTCTAAAACAACCTCTTTTACTTTTGTACTCCCACATGGAATTAAATAGTTGTACAACAACTGCTAGATTCTCTATGGAATAAACAGAATCACAGACAATGATTGGAACTACAATCAGATATGCCAAAAATGTAATCTCCTTTTAAAGATTAATATATATTTATCAGTATAAACTTACAGACTGAAACAATTTTTTAGCAGGTGCTGCACAGTCTCCAGCCTGATATCACTGCAAAGCATTGTTTGGGCAGAAGCTGCAGAGTCTCCAGAATATATCTCCAAAAGATATGTAATATATGCAAAGCTCAAAATGGAGCTCTTAATAAAATGGACATGCTAGTAAACAGCAGTACACAGTGAGATGCATACAGAAAAAGGACCAAAGCTCTTTACTCATGCCAGTCTCCTGGGGGTGGCAGTATACTGTCACAGGGTATCAGTTTGTACCGAAAAAAAATCAAATTTTTACATATTATTAGCATGAAGCAAAGTAAAAAAAAATCTCACATTTGTAGCTGCAGTCACTGAGAAGTAATTCATCTTCAAAGTTAATAGTAGGAATACTGAAGTTGCTCTCTCAGCAGCCCAGCTTACCCTTCTCCCTCCCTCCTAGCAGTCATTTGGCAACTTTCTAACCTTTATGTAAACAATAGGTAAGTCCTCTAGCAACGGGTAGAACAGTGAGTTGAGCTGCCTTAAAGGAACTAATTCCAAAGTGATCAATTAACTTGGTAGGTTTTGTAACCAGTACAAGATCAATTCTTAAAATTTAAGCCCCAGAATAATTTTTTGGATACACTTTGAAGTAAGCCACAATGTGACTAGACAAAGTGGATACTTTTATGGAATATTTATAAATAACTATACACTTAAAATATAAAATTCACCATATAGGATAAGATATTACAACAATCCCTTATAGAAGAAAGTTGAGCAAGATACAAATCATCTTGTCACACACAATTGCTAAAAACAAAACATGTATGTAACATTGTAATAAATAACACACCAAACATCAGTTACTGACAGCCATCCAATACATTATGAAAACCCTTTGCAGGGAAAACTATTTGCACCTTCTGGATATTAGCTTCCAACTTCTAATATATTTGCATCTCCCCCTTCCTTTCAGCCTAACAGAGGGCATTTTGATGGTTTTTTAATACAGTAGGAAAATTGTTGCCTTTTCCTGACTGTATTAAATGCAATTTCATAACAAAATTAAATTGACTTATTGTGCACATCAAAGTTTTTTGTTTTTGCAATATGATATGCCATGAAACGTGTGATGGCAACATGTATTGCATATTGTTCTAACATGCCATTTTTAATCTATTTTATCACCCAGCCTTGAAAAGCCTAGTTTTGTAAGGTGTAATAAATGTACTTTGAAAGCTTGTGTTTGCACCCAAAAATGTCATTACCTACGACATGTACTATTTGTATACTTCACTTAGAAGGGGAACACTTCTTCCACTGAATAAGCAGCCTAGCTCTCCAAACTACTTTGCATGAATCTTCTTCATTTTTATCATTTTTTTTTTTTTTTATTTCTCATTCTCATTGGCTACCTAAAATTCAAATTTAACTGCAAACCCCTAGCAATAAAAACCTTGAGGCGTAACCTTGGCAGTTACATTCATTACTAAATGTTTGATGGGTTTTGAAGGTTACTACAATTATAAAATGCAATGCCTTATATCAATGCTGCTGATGTTGACTGGATCATTACTGGACATAAAGATCAAAGTCAAACTACACCTTAGGGCTGAGGACTGCTAGGTATACTAGGCATGTTCTCTCTATCCCAACCACCTACTTCTTTAAAACATTCAGCAACAAATTCATCATGCAACATCATTCAACTAGTCACTGACACCTCGGCTGACACACTAAAACTGATTGACGAGATGCATTTAACTGGCAGAGTGAGAGTCCATATTAGTTTACTAAAAGATAACAATTGCTGCAAATTGATACCAGCTGTTCACAAATAACCTGCATGTGAACAATTCTGCCACTAAGTGATTTCAAACATTTTCGTTAAAGCAGATGGTGTCCATTGAAGCAATTTTGTCATAAAAAGCTGTTTGCACTGCACACTCAAAGTTAGAATTGGCAATCTCCTGAAAAACTTATTCCTGTTCTGGGTCATTTACTTTTAATTTAAAATAGGCAGTTGAGCAAAAACCAATAAATTGGAAGAAAATATTCTGAACAAAATAAGGTACTCTAAAAAAAACTCTATTAGATAAACTTTTCCTGTCCACATTCTTTCTACTTTGTACTTTTATCTTTGCAATTGCACAGCTGCCAACATCTCATATAAATAAATATGTAAATTGTATGCTTTACCTGAAACAATGTGTTTTATTGGATGTTTACATTGGAATAAAATATGGTATATTTGCAAATTAGACAACATTGAAAATTACGTCTTGGAATGCATACAAGCTCTACAGCTGGTCTGCCAAGTACTTGAATTCATCAAACAGCAATCCATGCCATTCCCTACAGACAGCAACATTTGAGAACCCCTTTTTGCAATGGATCACATTTATTCCCAAACATACCCGCTGCAGGCCACATTCTTTTTCACTAATACCAGATGTATGCCAGCCCTAAAATTTTCTTCACGATTGACAATCAGTTTTAAATCTGCCTTGGACCAGGCACAGGCTCTTGGAAGAACACTGCTGGTAACCCTGTAAGGTCTCTGGATTATTGTTGCACAAAATTTCTTAAGTATACTAAATATACTAAGTATACACTAAAATCCAGCACTCACACTGACCCATGAAAGTAAAGGAGAACACTCAATCTATATCATACTGTAGAAAGTGCATATACCTAAACTCAGGGGGGAGAGGAAGGAGTGGGATGTTGATGAGAAAATCTCTAATGGCATTTTTGCAGGAAATGATTGGTTGTGTCAGAAGAGGTGGGACGTCATGTAGTATAATAAGAAGGCCAAAAGACTAAGGCTACATACACACATACAATAATTGTCATTGGAAAGGATCTTTAACAATTCTTTCCAACCACAAAAGACTGAACAAGCATTGTATGTATAACGCCGTTCGGCTTTATGGAGAGGGGACGAGGGAGAACAATAAAGCAGCACCCCACTGCGCTCTCCCCACTTCACTTGTATTAAGGTCTTTCGTTGTTACATGGATCTGTCCTGGCACATCCACGAACAACGTCAGATGAGTGCTGTACACACGCCAGATTCTCGTCCGATACTAGCTCTGAGGCAATTATCAGACAAGAATTAATTGACGTGTGAATGTAGCCTTAGACTAACCCTAGATAAGTGACCCCCCCCCCCTTTATGTACCAGTCTTTGGTTTTTCTTTTAAAAAAATGTTTTGTCAAATAAACCAGCTGGCATCCCAAGCAGGGAAACACAAATCAATGTAGCAACATGTAGCCCCCTGTTGTGCTGATTAAAAACACAAGTTATAATACACTATCTTATACTATAATATCTTATACTACATTTACCACGAGGGAAATATCCACAACTTGCAAGAAAAGAAAAATGTTTTAATCCATAATACACCAGGGAATAGCTTGAATATTGCATAGTGCAAGACAAAACATGGGTGAATACCTAAAGAATTTCAAAATAAATCTACATTCACACATGAAAACCCTTTCCATTGAAGTACAGAGGTTGTCTGAATTGTGTTTTCAAATGGGTCAGCTTTGTTTTTCAAAGGGCAAATCTTATTTTCCGTTTTCTTTTTTCTTGTTTAGGAACAGGTGAAAATCACTGTCATAAATAACGGATATGTGGAAAGAAATATCTTGGTTAAAAATGGGTAAATGCTATAGTAATGTTAGTTATTGTGTAAAATCATTGATAAACACATACTTAATTTTTTTTTAAACTGTCCTTTTAGAGAGATATAATGCAGCAATGTTTTAGGTTTGTAAGTACTTTCCTGCATATCATTATTCTGATTTGGAAAAAGGTACCATTAGGTAAGACAGTCAGGATTTTGACTCAATTTCCAAAGCTAAATCCTAAAAATAGAGTTTGCTGATCGAGAAGTGAATCATAAGATGAACTCATTACCAGGCTGATGTTCTTTCACTGTCCAATCATAGTCCTAACCAAAGAGAATTGTGGAGAGCAGTAAATGACCAGGACCTTGCACAGCGTTCACCAATGGTGTTCATACATGTAGACTTGTAGTATTTCAAATTATTTAAAAGGTACCACAATGATGTTTTTATATTGGTAATGCTTCTTTATAGGTCATTTTAGCAGAATCACAAATGGTAAAAGTCCAGTTAGAAACCTACAAAAATGATGGTTCTTAATTATATATTTTTAATGAGAAATGTGTATAATAATTTTATCTTTATGGCCCCTGTCAGCTCTTTAGCTTTAGTGCTACACAGATTCTTCGTGTTCCACATAATTTGCTGAAAAGACTGAAAGGAATAATATACTTTAATTTGCAGATGGTTCTGTTCCAATAAATAGTACAAATTCACTCTAGATATCCATTTTTATGGTAGAATAAGTTAATTTCATAAGTTATATTCATTTTTTAAAAGGCTTTTCTACTTTAGCTGCAGATTCACCAAATTCTTTCTCTCTTGAACCCCTTGATCTAGCATTTCTACATTTAGCTTAATGCATCTCATTGTGTTATGTTTTTACTCTAATCTTAACCATAATCCTGTTAACTTTTTACTTTTTCTGTTGCATATGAATGGCAGGTCATCTAAGTATACCTGTGTCTCTCGTGTTTATCTTATAAATGATTACAGGAAGATTAATTTTCTTGGCTAAAACTTGGGGCCATGTCACACAGGCAACTCTACTGCCAGTGATACAACATTAGCAGCAGAGTCATGGGGGCACATTCTACCAAGCTCTATGGAATCACCTATTTGCCTGCCCCGAACATGGCAGAATCATGATCGCAGGTGATGGGGCAGTAATGTTGCAGGTGATGGAACATCTCCAAAGAGGCTAGCAAGACATCCCTCCTAACCATATAAATGATAGGAGACAGGAGACAAATTGCCGCCTTTAAAGCTTTTTATAATGCTGGGGTAAATAAAATTTTTAAACATGTGCTGCAGAAAGGCTTACATAGAGGTAACATCTAGTAATTCAGCAATACACGCAGGTGAGTGTTTGCCCCCCCCCCCCCCCCTTCTTTCAGATAGCAAAGTTAGACTTCAGTTGAATTAATGTCTGGTAAACCTGGCATCACAAAAGTACTATTTTGGGGAATAATAATGTCCCATTGCAAACAGGAACACTGGGTCCAGCACCTGAAAATATTAGCTAAATGGGTAATGTACCATTACCTTTCAAATACAAATGTAAGGAAACACCATTATCTGTAGGTTTGTTGTATGTTGCTACATAGCAAACAAGTAGGAGCAACATGTTCTTGTTGTTGGCCGAGCTGCTGCAGTCAGCCCTAGTGACTCTGAAATTTGTACTTAACCTGGACTGTAAGTGCCGGAGCCATAGCCAACAATGCTCATCTTAAGTTTATTTTTCACCATTGCAATAAGCCATGAATTCCAATGTAATTGTTTTGGATGAATGTTCAGGTAAGAAAATGGAACCCATGCTGGCCTTTATGAGCAGAATGTAGAAGCTTTTTACACTGAAGTATCACAGCACTGGAAAAACAGTATGGAAAGCCAGTACAAAGTGCAAATATTTTTTCAATTTTAAAGGAGTGGAGTGTGAAGAAGTTTATAGTGCCTTATCTGTCTCTGTTATATATATGTAATGTCACACTGCCAATGAAAAATAAAGCTAACAATCCAAAAGTAATAGCCAATCTCCATTCCACTACAAAAGTGTTTCTACGCTAGTGACCCCACTTGAAGTCTTTTTCCTCATTTTTCCTTTAACAACCAAAACAGCACAAAAATGAGGCAAATGAGGCAAATCCTCCTACTTAGGACACAGTAAAAAAACTGACATTGTTTGTATAGAGTACACTTTTTTGAATGATTTAAAATGCTAAATTAGTCAAACAATTATAAGCTACAGATAAAATGACTAACATTTCTTGCAACTTTTTTGTAACTACAAGTAGATTCTCAGCAATTAGTATAAATATTCCAATACTAAATAGTTTCGTAAATGTGTAACCCAGCATTTACCAGAAAACATTTCAGGATTAGTAACACAAAAGTTATCAAAATATTTTTGTGACAAACTCAAAATGAAACTGCAACTGACTGTGACAATGTTTGTCTTATGCTTCCTCACACTTGATCCCAATTTGTCAATCTGGTCAGCTGTTGTGATCACACAGTTGTCTAATTCCACAAAAAAACCCACTACTTATGTCACACATTGACTGTAAAACAGCCAAACTTCTGAAAAGGCAAGTGTAAAATTCAGCCACTAGCTATGTAACATTAATTAGGGAAGAAGACCCAACTGTCTCATATTATCTGGGGATATTGCACATAATAGTAAGATATTTCCATTTTAGCTGAAAAAAGTCCCAAATTAACACTTTAAAGAAAAAGACTCACAATCAAAGTTATCAAAGTTTATTACCATCTGTTACACAGTGTAGCTGAAAGATATGACAATGTTTAATATGGAAAACATTATGCTGTAATTGAATGAGGTAAAACCATTCTTCTAATGAATAGAAAGAAGTTTTGTGACTGAAGGAAGATCCTTTGTATATATATGTGACTTAATCGTATGTGCCTGGCCTGATAATTATATGAAAGAGAGGGGAAGAAAAGAAAAAGACAGGCTTTTTTTTGGCACTAAGAATCATAAAAATTATAGATGTTTATTAAATGATAGGGACAAGTGGCCTAAACTATACAAAGCTCTGCTGTGCTAGGAATTCTACTAACACAGTTCACTTAGAAAATAAAAAACCAAAAGTCTGTAGTCACTGATAGTACCCTCTTGCATAACAGTAGCATGTAGACTAGAAAGACAGGAACAGCAGTAGGAGCTGATCAGGTGTGACACATGTACTAAAAAGGTGCATATTGATAGTAGTGATAGACAAATCTGTCCAGATTTGATTATTTCCGGTAATATTCAATGAACCAAACTTGCACCTGACTGCCAGCAGCCAATAGGAACGTGGTTCACTGTGTACATTAACCAGAACTCAGCCAATGTTTATTTTGACAGCCACTTTACAGTTGGGGGCTGCTTGTCATGCTACACAGCAGTCAGGGAACCTTACAACTCCCAGCCAATGTTTACCTTGCCGAAGGCTTTGATGTTCACCCGCTGGAATGTCTGCATAAGTTTATGGAAATTTCAAATTCCAAAAGTTTACATACTTTGGGGGGTCAAACTTGAAAACCCATACCTACTGTAGCTGACAGTTGTAAGCAGGGATGTTTCACCAGTATTCTGCTGCTACTTTGTTGTCCAGTAACACGCTGTGGATAGGGAATTATATTATTGAACTATTACTGAAAAGTAAAGAAAAGTCAAGTCAGAAGCAAGCCATGCCATCTGATGGGACTATATAAATGTCTGGACCGCTTGGATCTCAATTATTTGGCTGGCAAAACAGCTCTCATTAATGTATTTTCATTGTACTATATATATATATATACATACACACACACACACACACGTGGTACACAATACTATTGTATAAAGGTTTAAAATGAACATTTGGTTTCTGAGTTTTTTGGGGCAATCTAGATGATGACTGAAGATATTTATAGGCATTGGGAGAAGCCTGGGATAATGTTACAATGACAGTTTGCCAATGTTAGAATGAATATAGCACCATTTTAGCTCAGTCTTTTTAAAATGTCTGACTGCTTCATCATTAATCACAATGAGTACAACATATGTTTCCCTACTATTCCTCCACAGTAATATGATTATTATTACAGAAAAAAGCATTTTGCAGGAGAATTACACTTCATACCAAGTTGTTTTCAAACAATACAAAAGCACCAATTGACCACTTTCTAACTTTATTCTTACATATAAAAAGCAGTAAGGAGACCCCTTACTCAGGTTGTTGCTGCTATCTGCAGCTTTGAAATCATCAACCAATGTCCCTGATCATGAGCCATTCCAAGACCCTGACATTGTATTCACTGATTATTTAATAAATTTTCACTACTGTCGTGTAAAAAATAACACTATGTTGTGCTTTAACTTCTGAGTGTTTAAGGCTTAGTAGATGCTGGCCTGCGTTGCACATTAGAATTGAGGGACATATTAAGGTAAAGGTCCTATTTTGAGAAATCATGAAACCCTGCACACAGATATTGTATTAAAAGGATCAAGAAAATTATAAAGGAATAGCAAGAATCTCCATACAAAGAAATATACACCTAGTTATTATTTTTATAAGATGGGAAAATGTAGGATTTAACAAAGGAATCCACATTAAGTTTGCACTTAAATAACAATCAGAGCTAAATGCGGCTAATTATATACCTTTACCGAATACATTAACTGATTACCTAAAGTTTGTGTTCAATTGGTATAATTAAGCTGCATTTTGATTCTACATTAAAGATTTCAAAGCATGCAAGCAAAGGTCCAATGTTATCTGTTTAATAAATGAAATGCATTCACTTTCTGATCCTGTGACACACAATATTATGATTATTTCTTTTATGTAGCACCCATTATCATGGAGACAAAATCTAATAAATGTTATATGTTGGCAATTTATAAAAATGAATATTAATAGTAATAACAAGAACACCAGGGAAAAATATAAAAGTAGAAAGTAAGGGAAATTATAGGCTGCATATAAGTGCATATATATATATAACACCGGACAAGCACAAAAGGAAAAAAAATAATGCAGCTCTGTATTTAAAGCTACACAATTTTATTTGAGTATAAGCTATTTAAGCACCTAAATTTAATTTTAGGTTAGTCTCCTAAAGTCCCTTGTAACATAATGGCTTAAAGTGGAAGAAAGAGAGGGGCAGCACAAGAAACCAGTTGTGCTGCAGTGCCTATATGATTATAGCTTTATTCTTGGACCTTTGCTTGAATAAATCATATAACTATCATTTAACTATGTTTGGTAAATCCTGTTAATTTTAATCAATAAGATAATCATGTTGTATGATTGGATAAAGCAAGTTCTCCCCCCATAGCACACCGCACTTTAAGGACAGGAAGGGCATATTTCATATATATGTTGCACAGTAAAATTCGAGGGTCTGCGGCACGCTCTCATTTGCCTTACCATCTGCAACATTTTCACTGTTCTACCAATTTAACAGGATATATTATATATATATATATATATATATATATATATATATATATATATATATATATATATATATATATATATATATGTGTATATAATCTTTAAATGTCCACGTATAATGATTGATACTCTTCTACCTTCCACATTAACGGTCAAAAACAGTAAGATGCATCCCAAAGGTAACATCCCTTGCATGGTGACTACAAAGATTGGATTGTAATGGCATTCTTGATAGACCCAGATAGATAGTGCAGCACCCCCCACCCTAATTCTCGACCTCCTAGGCCAGGGGTCAGCAAACTTTTTTGGCTACTAGGCCGTTTTTGGAGGCAATGCATACGGAGAAGAGGGAACGCCCCTGAAAGTAAATCTCTCTCCTCCGCAATGCATACAGAGGAGAGGGAATTTCCCCTTACCCCAGCGGCGGAAGTGTTAACGCCGGCGGCGGTAAATAGGGAAGGGAGGCATATTAAGGAGGCTCAGGAGACACATGCGGCTCCGGAGCTGTGGGTTGCCAACCGGGACTAGGCCGGATCGACCAGGGGGGGCGTTAGGCCGGAACAGACTACTGGCTAGGCCGTATCTGGCCTAAAGACCAGAGTTTGCCTACCCCTGGCCTAGGCGTTTGAGAATGAACGGGAGGGCAAAGCCTCCCGGGATACCTACGTCATGCATCACAGGAAGCTTTGGGGTGCGCCTTCTACACATGCCCAAGTATTTTGGGCATGCGCAGAAGGATCCTTTTTGCGCAAAGAGAAAAATGTGGCAATCTCATGCATGCGCAGTGAGATCGGCAAGTTTTTTTTCCATGCTACCTCACCCGATCTCGCGCTCTTGGTTTGAGGGACGTAGGATGAAGAACCTGGAGAAGGAGGCGAAGATAGCAGTGCCTGGGGCATGGGCACCGAGGCGGATGCCGGGACAACAAGGGACCAGATGGGGCAGTCCAATCCATCCGGCATTTTTAATCTGTTTTTAGAAAGTATTTAAAAAACATCTATATTTAGTTTGGATTTATGATATAAAAAATATATATGTGAGGAGTGATGAACATTTACAATCAAATAAATATCTTCCTGTAGAATACTTAATCTGATTTTAGAAAGAATTTTAAAGAAATCTATGTTTAGTTTTAAAAATATCTTGACATATTTATAAACATAATTATAACTGACTGGAGTATTTGCTGTAAAATTTTTATTAACATTTTCAATATACAGCTATTGTCCTTCATTGTGCATCTTTTAACATCAGTCACACACAAAGAGTAAGTTTAATAACAGAATATGTCCACTTGTGGCATATTCTTCTTCTCTATTACAACTAATAAAAAACATGCTGATTGCCATGGACACTTTAAAGTGCTTGGAAGACATACAGATTAGAGGAAGCCTACGGGGCTCTGAGGTCTATAGCTGTAGTAAACATAGAAGCTAAAGATAGAATATAAACGTGCTTTACCTGCTTGTTGTAAAGATTATCCAAGAAACACTCCATATCACTAGGAAAAAATGGCAATAAAATGTTGATGAAAAAAAAGTTTTTAAAGTACTGCATGGAGCAGATAATAAATCATATTTTCTATAGGCCTGGGTAGCTATGCTGGAGCATATTTTCCTATGCCTATAGGCCTCCATCGTTATTTCTATAAATGAAACACACAGCTAGTTCCTAGGAAGAAGTTGACAGTTTAGGTAATCATAGGGATTTGCCCAGTCTAGCTAATGAATTTTGACTTCTAATATGCAGTATGTAGTACCGGTAATAAATTGTGCGGGGTGTGACATAAACCAATCAAGGGAACTATTTGCCAAAACAAACATCAGCAAGCATTTGGGCAGAGTAGGGGCACTGAAAACTACATTTTATCATTGGGAAAGTTAAGAGAGTAACTATGAAGACGTGACCAACACTAGGTGGAACTCTTGAGAGACAAGGTATTTATTCAGCAAAACTTCCACATGAAATGTTGAGTCTCCACAATAAAAAGTTCAATAAATAAAAGGGAGTGAGTAAATAAGTCAGGAAAAGTAAAACAGGGGAGGCAAGGTCTATATTAGGGTTATCAACCTCCAGTTCTTGCAGGCCACAAACAAGACAGAATTTTCATATAAACAGAACATGAACCATATATCAATCAGGCTCTTCTACATTGTTTTCACTATAAGCTAAGGAGCTTTCTGGTGACCCCATGAGTGAGCTCCTCCTCCTTTCATATACAATTAAAGGTTGGGCTCGCTCTTAACCAAGCTGTATTGCTTTACCTATAAAAAGCTAGCTATGCTGTCTGGCAATGGATTAGCAATGCTGCCTGTGTGAAAAGAATTACACATTTCTTGGCAGGTATGAGTTTTCACACATATGTATTTCAAGTGTGAATATATCTTTCTGTCTATAGTATTAGTCTAACAATGAGGGAACCAGACAGCTACAAATCTGAAGATATGAATTTCAGAATTATATACAAATCTGTGTATAATTTCTATCCAGTTAAATTGTCTTTCTAGGCTGTATAGTATTCCTTTTAGCAATATGGAAAAATGAGGATTAATTTTCATACAAAATACAGCCACAGTCAGTGTCACACCTAATTAGCTTTCCCTGTTAGTTTTTCTATTAATGATGGGCGTTCTAAACAATTACCAAGCCACAGAGTGGCACCGTAATAGGACTTTACCTAAGAGCCTAATCTAGTGTGACACCAGTATCGCTTCCTGTATCACCACACATGCCATGTAATCGGATGCCTAGAGGGGTCCCATTAATATGCCATGTTTGGTGTAGCCCTGTGATTGCTCATACAACTTCACAATTGTATTATTTTACGTTTGTTAAAAAGCAGCAATTTTCACCCTGTCATATTCATTAGTCTCCCAATGGCTTGATTACATTTATTGAGATGTCACAGGTACTGGCTTGTCACCATCTGCCACATTAAATAAGCATCAGGCATGATTGCTTTTTACAGGTCACATCATGGAAGCTTGTGTAAACTGAATGCTGCGTGTGGCACTGCAGGAAGACAGGGGTTTCATTTGACTGTCTGTTAACGCACATCTACACCCAATCACAAGAACTATTAACACATTATTGTCATTTTAAAAGTTGGGATACACAATGCTGCATTAAACTGAATATATTTTAGGAAAGATACTCTAAAGTGGAATTAAACTCACTTATCTGCAATGAGAATGTTGCCATCTTACCCTCTTTTTTTTTATTTATCTGCAGCCGCCATGGTGCTCTACACATGACCAGCTATTTGAAAGCTTGAAGAATTCGTTGAGAATTAGCATAAGCACATTGTCAACAGTTAAGGCAAAGAACATGGCTTGAACTTTAATTATACTGCGTGTGCACAAGTAGACACGATGCAAAAACAAAACACTGAGAAAAAGAACATTGCTGTATTTGATGCTAAATTTAAAAACTTTTACTGAACACTTTTAACTTAATTTTTCTTTGGGAAATCATTTGATTTAGTACTGTTTTAGGGACTATTACAGTATCACTTAAGTTTTACCAAAAGATTTTCTACTTCAGCCTTGTACCTAACTTTTCATGATATTCTAGCTATAGGAATTCATTTAAAACCTTAGCAGGTTGTATCTATTAGATAATCGGAGGGGAGGGGGGGGTCCACATTCAATAATTTATTCTTGAATCAAAGTTTTAATTTTTTTTCCAGTTTATTTACCGATTTTGTTAATCTAAACAAAAAAGGAGAACTAAGTTAATTCCTTCTTCCTTTTTTTATTGAAAGTGTATACATGTTGATTATGTAGTTAAACAAATTGGACTATATAAGAGTGCACACATTTTGCAAATTTCCATGTTATAACATATTGTAAATAAGCCCCCTTCAGTGCTTCCATTTTAGTGTCTATCAGTGAGCAAACATTTTAAACAGAACATACAGCACATTTGCATGCAACGTGTATTTATTTCTTACAGTTTAGTATCAGAAATATCTTTTTATGATCTCACCCACACAGTAAGTAATCAGTACTCCTGGTCTGACCATGAATATATAAGGACTTATTATGAGGCATGGATATGGCAGCCTGTAGGCTGCAGATAACAATATTTTGTTAATGAAAAGAAGATATTCTACTCATTTTTGTAACTTCTGAAATTGATTCTCAAATTGCAGGGCCTTTTATTTCCTTTGCTGCTAGAACAGACCTTGTATGTAGTATACAAATGCCGCAGAACCAGACTGCACAATTCAAACCATCTGCACACCAGTTTATTCCTTCTAAAATCATTCTTTGGATTTAGACTCAGCAGCACGTTTGTGCATTTGCAGCTCATACTTTTGCATGACAGATGCCTTTAAAGCCCAGAAGGTTTAAATCAATATTTTCCTTTATGTTCAGAAGGAGCGAGCACTATTTATTTTACCTGTTTGATTGACATCAATAAAAAATGACGGAGTCGCACAAGAGGTGGCAGAAAATACCTAGACATTTAGCACGCTGAGTAAGGAGGCTATAAATCCACTACATCACCGCAGGCTCCAATTTAATGTAAATTCCCCGAGCAGCCCATAATAGAAGCACATCCACTTACTGTTTATTTAAGCTATTGTGTTTGCAATTCACTTGTGCTTTGGGGCAGTCAATGTAAGTCATAAGATGGCATTAATGTAGTTTGGCTCTCTAAATCTCGCTTACCTAAAAGACAAAATATATACAGATCGTTGTACCCTGGGCTCCAATTGCTTCCTAAAATCTGTAACCAAAAACTTTTTTACACTACTAGAATGAAGTAAAAAGTAAGTGCTGTGTTTATATAATGCATCAAAGCTTAGTAAGGGACATTTAGATCAATCAAGTGCATTAATCTATGTTGTGTCTTGAATTTACATGCATTGCATCGTGACAGCCCATTAACAATGAATCGGCTAACCACGTACCCAAACATGCTAAAAAAAGAACATTTTTTTTTCTAGTGCAACAGAACACCTACTGTGTATTGCAAAATGAATGAATCTTATATGTAAGATAGCATAGTGGAAATGTGCATTGAACCTTTAGGGCCAATTAAGATCTGTGCGTTGTGATAAGGTACGGTAATTGACATAACATACATTGCTGTGTTGTGGTGCTATTAATATGAGAAAAGAAATGCGGAAAGATGTAAGCTGACAATAGCACCTATTACCATTTTATTCCTTTCTCCTGATTTCAAATTTAGCCAAATATGTTTCTCTTTCTACCACATCATCATTCTAATGACTTAGATGACTTAGAATGTCATTAGAATGTATTTTTCCCAGATTTAGACATACTGAGAAAAGGCCACACACAGAAAAAAATCGTATTTCACTATAGGAATTGATTAAGGCCCAGATGCTCTTTACAAGTGTTCTTTGTTTATACTGAAATGGTATTGATGTCAAATGTGATTCTATATTTTATTTTAAACTTTAAAAACTAACTCCAAATAAAAAAGGAATACCGTAAATAACAATACTGCCATACCATACTTTGCCCTGTTTAAAGTACAGTACTGAGTAATATGTTGGCACTATATAAATCCTGTTTAATAATAATTATTCTTCAATTTAGTTTTATTAAGTCCTGACCACATAACTAAGCTCCACCAACCACTCTTTTGATGGCAAATGAGGCAACTCTAATCTCACTGGAAAATGAAATGGAAAATGATGGAGCTCATCCATGAAGTTAGAGATAGGCAAGATAGTAAAACTAAATATAAGAGGGGCATCAAAGAGGCTTATAAAGAAAATATCAATAATAAATATATATGCAGTATTTACATTTTTCCTAAACATTCTAAAACCCAGCTTTTAGATCTGATTCTCATTAGGTGAAAAAAAAAGAAACAGCCTAATCATTAAGAATTTAGGAACAATATACTGGAAATTATTTATAGCTAGCAACAACAAATAAGATAAACTATAGTAATTTGCTTTGCAACTGTTTATCTGGCTATACACAGACTATGTTGGCCTAACTTCTACCAGATTTGGCCTTGAAGCTCAGCCTTTACAATTCAGTTAAAGCAGACCTAAACTCAAAATTTTCACTTTACATAAAAGGTATAAGGTATGTATTTTTTACTAAGTGCAACATCCTTTTGTAAAAAAAAAAAAAAAAAAGGGCAGCACTGCCCCTTTCAGTCCTGATTTTAGTGCAGATTGGCTGACGTAGCAAGAAGACAGGAAGAAAATGAAGGAGAAGACTGAAGATGGAGGGAGAATCTCCGCTGGGATGAAGAGGAATTAAGGACGATGCGGGACTGGATCGAGGGAAGGACCAGCATCATCCAGGGAACTGCGGGGTTAAAGGTAAGTGTGTTTTTTTCAGTTTAGTCCTGCTTTGATCAACACAGCTACTAAACTTTCAGACAGTGGCAAAATAAAGCTCATATGATGAATGCATACATATGCTGATTCAGTTGATGTCATGGGTTCTTCCAATTCCCTCATACAATTTGTGAAGGTGACAATAAGACAGGAGAGTTGGAGGGGAATAATAGTTTACAGTAATTGTCATGGACTGTCATAGATATAGACAAATGTACAGGCCAGTGGTTAGTGGACATCCCATCTCCAATGAATATTGTAATGCAACAACAGAATGGGTGATTTGTTATAACAATCACAAAGAGTTCTTGTTGAGAAACCTTTCTGCACCCTGCTGAACTTGATTATTGGTCCTGGACCTGCAATCAAATATGATGAATACAAAATAGCAAAACCACCCTCATGCAACTTTCAATAAAAACTATGCAAAGTTTTTTTGAATGCAAGATTTTTTTAAAAAAATGTTAGCAAACCTTGACATAATGATTTGTAATGAGCTGATCTCTTTTACAAATAAATCTAAAATAATATTATTATTAAAAAGACTATAGTCTGTTTGGGTTAACTATAACTACCATTACACGTTCAAAGTTGTTCTTTCTTGTGCAGATTGGAAAAATCAATCAATCAATGTGATTGTTTGCTATAAGAAGTGAAAAATCGTTACATTCAATGAATGTCTTAATGCATAAGCTAAATATTTTCTATGAATTAAGAAACAAATATACCTAGGTCACATAAGGGACAGGTGAACTGTAACAACAACTATGATTTAATACACAGCAATCATGGAGTGTCCTAGGGGTTGGTAACTTTTAACTTAATGCTTTTGACTTTTCCTTCAATCTGCCACTTATATATCTGGGTTTTCTTACTTGTCTCTAATAGCTCAATCTACACAGAAGCAGCCCATCCTCTTTTGTTGTTGTTATCTCTAAATGCTTACTTGACAGTAACCATCAAAGAAAAATACTCTTTACAATGTAGTCTAGTGAGAGTTTCTACAAACATCAACCTGAAATGCTGACTTAAGAACCATCAGTATAGAGAGGAAAGCTCCACGGTGCTTGAATTGCTGGCTACAGATAATTTACTGAACCTAAAATACCATTACATCCAGAGCAAACCCCAGATTAAGACAAATTTTTGGAAAGGTTGAATTGTAAATTCACTGGCAGTGTATTTTATAGGAACAGAAAAATTGTACATGATCTTCTGGGGGACCAAGGATCCCTTTGCACACATTGGACGTCTCCAAACATCCTACATCTGTATGTGTGAAGATACAACAAGGTAGATAAATATCACATACAGACTACCAAATGTATCTCTGCAGATATATTTTAGCACCTTTCTAGATATCAGTTGCTGCAGAATATTTTAGTAGATTTGGGTTAGCTTTGTAAATAAAGGTTACCTCATTTAGGTTTTGTAGATTCAGGTTACATTAGTCAAGAGATAAAGATGGCTTTAGGGTACTTAGAAGTTACCTTTAAATTCAGGTGCTTCAGCAGATGCAAGTTAGCTTACTCTTACCTAGTAGAAACGGTTTATATTTTTATTTTTATATTATATTTTTAGAGGCTGTAACCTCTCTTACAATCACCAATCACAAAAATTTGGGATTCCCCTTAGTAATAGCTTACAGCAGTCCCACACTAGATAATCACCTACGTCATTTACCTAGTGTTTGATTGTGGCACTAGTGTGAACCTGGATGAAGACGAAGCTGCAATTTGGTTATCCTCATGTATGATAGTAGATAAATGTTATGTCAGCAGATATGTTTTATCGCACTGCATAGGGTACATAAATGTACTTCAGCAGATGGGGTTCATAGAAATGTACTTTTGGTAAGATACCATTATTTCAATGTAGCTAGGTAGGCACGTTATCTATTTGTATCACATCAGGCCACAATATAGCAGGTTACATATTTGAAAATTAATATTTGTGTTAGCAGAGTTTTTAGGAACTAAGTCTCAAAAAATCCTATATAGGAGTTTGTGTGTTTTACAAAATTATGACATCCCGATTGATCAATCCTGACAAGGGTCAAATCAAAAGACCTGAAATCACATTTATTAAAGGGCAAAAAATGATAACAGAAACACAAACTTCAGACTGTATATTAGGGGAAACTAAGTACACATAATGTATACAGGAATGACATGTAGGTTGAAAGAATGTAAAGGGATATAGTTATAAAGATTGTATCTCCTATCATATCAGCAAAACGAATTACATTTTACTTAAAGCGTACCTAAACTCAGAAATTTCACTTTACACAAAATGGTAGACAACCCTTTTATGTAAAGTAAAAATTCTGTTTGTGTTTTAAAAAACAAAACAAAAACAAAAACAAAAAAAAACGTGCAGCACCGCTCCCTAATTCTCGATCACCTAAGCAGTCGACAATGAATAGGAGTGCAAAGCCTCTTGGGTACTCCTTCTGCACATGCCTGAGAAGCATCTCGGGCATGCACAGAAGGAGCCTTTTCGTGAAAAGAGAAAAATTTGCTGATCTCACACATGAGCAGTGAGATCGGGAAATTTTTTTTCAAAGCTGTTACCTGATCTCGTGCCTGCATCAGGTGACGTAAGAAGAAGAACCAGGAAGAAGAGGCAAAGATGGCATTGCTAGACGCGCTGGCTCAGAGACGGATACCGGGACGACGAGGGACCCAAAGGAAGACAACTCCGGCCTAATTAACTGCCGTGCAGGATTGAAGGTACGTGTATTTTTTTTTGTTTTAGGCACTTTTTGCTTTCTCTTTAATTAGGAACATCTTCCATTTTTTTAAATGTAGCTTGTAAAAAGTTCCCTTCATAGCAATAAATAAAGACGCAGGAGAGTTTTAGTTAAATAAAAGTGTGTGTTCACTATGAATGCTCAATCACATGAGAGGGGAATAAAAAAAAAAAAAAAATTCAATCACTTATGTTTTAATATTTAAAGTGAATACAACTTCACTTTATTCACCAACATTCACATCACTATGTGAACAGACATTTCCTTATTTCTACTCACTGCACAGTCAGGGAATTCCACTATACAACACTACCTGAATGTTTTGTTTGAGATAGATGTATAGCTGTAGCCTGCTTTATCGCCACCAATAAGGTTGGGTTAAATGGAGCAAACACAGCTTTATCTCTGCTATAAAAAAGTTAACAGTCTCGGGGCTGCTATGGTGCCTAAGGTTGAGAGGGGCCCCAATAAAAAAGTTGTAAGACAAACTAAACTGTGAATTGCCCAGTTTAAAGGGGCTGAATTCGAGTCTCAGGATCAGGGCAAGCCAAAGATTGTCTCTGCAATGTAGATATATTGAACTTCTACTAAAGACTTTAATTAACCTTTGTGCCTGTTGATTTCTCCTTGGCTAAAAACATATAAAACAGCTAATTCCATTGTGGTTATTATTACTGCTACTACAACAGAAAGTTTTATCCACAGCACTGGTATTGTGCTAACAGTTGTCCTGCTGCCTGTCTCTGATTTAGGTATAGTTTATGTTATGAACAATGACTCCTGTTGACACAATTGACATGCCAAATTTCTACAAAGAAAATTTCCCTAACCAAAGTTAGCTATGGAGATCCATGATTTACATCTTTACTCTTGAATGGGAAAACTCCATGATAGAGGTTAGGATTCAATGCAAAGTGTTAAAGTAAAACTTTCCATTCCTCAGGCATTTAAACAAAGTGGATATTTTAATAAATTAGGAATTAAAATGGGTTGCAAAGTAAACAGATTTAATAGTGCTGTTTATGATGTGCAAGTTTCATTTTCATTTTACATTTTTGCAATCAGCTCTTATCCCACTGCAACATAATATTAACCAAGCAAGTTCATAGCTATGTACCCCTATGGATATAGTCATGGAGCCCAATAAATGTTTACATTCTTAGTCATAGGGGTCTATTTATAAACCAGTGAATCTGACATTCACTGAAACATTTACTGCCATTGGACACACATGCTCCTGAAAGATTCTCCACCAGAGAATGTTTTTCAGTGAATGTTAGATTCCCTGCTTTATAAATAGACCCCATAGTGTACACTGGATAAGAAATTACAAAATGTAAACCATGCACTTCTATTTGGAGTGTACAAGACCTTACACTAACTGTGCCTCTGTTAAAAGAGTAGTAGGTTTTATATAAAGATTATCTCCTCACTTCATTAAAGTGGAACTAGATTTCCATTTGCAAAATCTGGCAGCAGGCAGGTCTTTATTGCAGAAAGGGACAGGCATTTTTGCCTTCTGCAGTAAAGCTTGCTTACCTTGCAAGGTCACTATCTTCTTTGGTCAGCTCAATGTATGATACCAGGGTGTGCAGGGTATCCTGGCATCGTCCGGAGCTCCTGAGACAGGCTAAACTCCTATGAACATGTATGGGAGTCACTTCATCCTGGCCAGGCCAAACAAGATGGGCAAAGATCGCCATTCCAGAAAAGAAGAGGAAGAAAATGATAGCGCCAGCAAAGGAAAGGGGACAGGTGAGTGTATTTAATACTGTAATCAGGCAGATATGTTTATTGTATTGCAGAAAAAAATGTCACTTATCCCATCTATAATAAAGGACCAGGGTGGTTGAATTTTTTTAACTTTATTTTGTTCCGCCGTAAGGTCTGCTAAAGGTTCAAACTACAGGACATCCATAATATGAATCCTAGAGAGACCCGGTAAAGGTCATGCATTTGACATCTCAGTAAATCAATGCATAGACTTTAGATGGCAGTCCCACTCTAACAAATAATCTGATTACCAAAAGATCTTTCAAAGCTCAGTGGGCACATAATTTTACCCACTCATATCCTGTGACATTGCACATAAATACGTGACTGTCATTTGTCATCTCAGGGGAACAACAGCCTACCAGGTAAAACGTTCCCAAGTAAAAGCTATATTGATTGTGTCTGTAGCCAACTAAAGTATGCCAATTAGTTATGGTTGAAAGGCCCATTTTGTACATTTTATTCAAAATATTCAAAAGATCTTTAAAGCCTGGACATGATACAAGTAGCTACATACATGGCTGAAACAGATATTTTTTGCCAGTATAATTCTATATAACCATTCTTGTGATCCAGACAACACTACCAGATGGCAAAGCAAGGTCCTCAAAAGCCATTGCAGAATCCATGGAACCCTGGTTGCAAAACAGTACTCTAATGGGAACACTCATTTTTCCCCAGTCAATACATTATCAATCAGCTAAAAACAGAATACATTTATAACTAATGGTACCTTTGCATTCAAACAGGCTGTTTGTCACACTTATAAAGTTGAAATCAGCTTGATCACCAGATTGTGTTTTTGTCCATTTGCCACTAATTTAAAACAACAATTATAGCTAAAACAAAGTGAAGATTAGTTACCCCACTTTAATTTAGGCCTCTGATCACTAATTTAGGGTAAATACAGTATATTGATCAAAGCACTGACAATATAAAATGAGTAATCACATTTTCAAAGAATGGGGAACAAAAAAGTGGAAATCTGTTCTCTATTTGCCACTTCTTTATACATAGGCATGTTGAATGATTTTTCAACTAATGAAGATATGTAATCTCTCAGTTTTCATCCATTGCAGTGATTGCAGCTCATACTTAGCAAAGTTTAAACTAAATGCAAAAGGAGTTAACACACTACTAAATCATGGTGAAAATAATTAGTTCTGCTACTCCCAATACTTTTTTTACTCAGCCTGTTTTTACTGTTTGTAATACAACTGTATTTGTTATAATAGAATCCTACTGTGTTTTCCTTTTCTTTAAAAAATAAGAACTTGTCACAAGCAAGTCACATAGAACCAAATATGCACACAGGATGGTTGGGAACACATACTAATTTTAATAGCCTTCTTAATTGGCACTATAGTGAATAATTGGGGGCGTCAGGAAGCTCTAGGTATTCTCATTATTGCACGGCATGATGTCCAGATGAACTTTGTTGTTGACCAGCCAAAATAAAGCAAGATAAATTACAGTAAATTGCATTGAGGGCTGACAAACTAACATCCTAAAACTTTTTTTAAGATAAAGAAGAACATATAGTGCAGAATTTTTGAAAAATGTGAAAGAAAGCATTTACATTTATCTTTCAATGTGAAAGAAAGCAAATACATTTGTAAATAAACCAGAAACAATATAATAAATATATTAAATTGTGTGGAACTGTTTGTAAAAGAGGCAATATTATCTGCTAAGTAATTCAGAAACTTTTTATGATATGCAGTACAATGGTGCAGATGGCATTGGGTCTTTTACGATATACTTTCACTCATCAGCCCACTATGATTTTGCAATACAATGTAAGTAACATTTAAGTGAACTGTTGTTAAAATTAAAAAAAAATTACACTTACCCATATTTCTGCAGAGCCCCCAATCCCTCCATAGCTGATCTTGAGCTGGTCCCATGCCGTCCTGAATTATTTCTTCATTCCGGCACAGAGGAAGTGCCAAGCGCCACCATCTCCTTCCGTCGTTTTTCTTCTTCTGCCTACATCACACACTGCGCCGGCATGAGATCAGGTGACATATCTTGCTGTAATCCAGCATGTGCAGAACAAGCAGCCCAAAGCCTTCTGGGATATGTGGCGGAGGTATCCCAGGAGGCTCTGTGCTCTTGTTTAGTCTTTACTTGAATAAAGACATAAAAGGAGGGGCTTCTAAAATAAAAATATTACAAAATAAAACATTTAGGAAAAATACTTTAGGAGGCTTTTAAATTGCCTTTTGCAATTTACTTTACACCAGAGCTCAGATGGGGGTAGAGAGAAGCAACATAAAGATGTGAGGCAGTGCACAGCAGAACAGAGTAACAGAGAGATAGATCAATGTTGGCCTTCTCCTTTCACTAAACATGAAACACTGAAGAACATACAAATACCTTTCCCTAACACCCAGAGTTCAGGTATACTTTAAGATAAACTTACTGCTCAGTATCTGCAGGTACAGTGGTCATCGAGGGCTTGTTTATGAGTTCAGTTACTGCTAATTATGAATATAAAAATGTTTGAATGTCTTTTTATAGGCTGAATTGAAAAGGAAAAATCTGCCAAAATCCCTAACAATTATTTTCAGACAGTTCCCTGTCTAGCCAGCTTTATTTTATTTTTTAAATTACAGTTCTTATATGACCAAATTTCAAAGGATACAATTTCAGACCAAAACCAAAACTGCTTTATCTCTAAAGTTTGAAAACAATGACTGATTCAGGTTGGATCTTTGCCACTATAGACATGCTTGCTCATTTTTATACTAAATCACTTGTTAGTAAATCTTTTTGGCAGCAGCATTGCATGAAAACTGCGCAGCCACTGTTGGCAAATTGCCTTTGTGTTTTGAATCCATGTCTTTAAACTAAAGATGATTAGGTACAGCCCAGAGATATTAAAGATGTAAAAGGGCAGCTGTCATACTTATTATCACAGCTCAATCAGATGAGTAGCAGTGCCATTTTGTGCTGCAGAAAACTATCAGATTATACTGTACTATACTTTTTATGTTATGCATAATTAATGCAGCACGGCCTTACGGTATAAACTGATGGAAGGCACGTACCAAGAAAGGTGACTGCACAAAGTATGGTACACTATTCTGTATTCTGCAGTGAGATTACATCAGAAGCCCTGCTTTCCTATGGGAGTGATTTTCAGTGCAGACTCATTTTCAAGCTCTTTCCAGCCAAAACCACAGCATGTCCAACCATACGCATCATTTTTCATATATATGGAACATAACCCCAAGAAGAAGTGTTGTAATTCTTTCATTCAGTGCAAAATCAATGATGTGCTAATAATCTTGCATCTATACTATGGAAAAAGGGTTGTAGACATAATTTTAATAAGACTGGTGAAAGTTGCAATCTAAATCAAGGTCTCCCGAGGATTTGGGTCTTATTTGATGTTCCAGAAATCATTTCTAAATAGTTGTAAGAATGTACTCTAACTATTCAGTGCATAACAGAGATTTTATCATGGACTATGACGTCATATGAAGCAACAGAAATTATCTAATTACAAGACTGCTCTAGAATTTGCAGAAGCACACCTTTTAACAATGTTAAATAGAATGGTAGGACAACAAAGCACCAGCTCTAATCTGCATTATTTCTAATGTTATACCAGGGTGGCCATGGACAGGCAAATGTCTCCTTAAGAATGACAGGTCATTGAACAATTCAAATAAGCATCTGGACTGCTGCCAGTGACAGTAGCAAACATAAAACACAGCTACTGACTTATAATAGAGAAAAATGTCCTTTTGAAAAAATGAGTGCATCCAACTACTTAAAGCAGTTAAAAATGGCAAAGCAATTGAAAACAATATTTACAGCATCTCTTGCAATGATTGGCCCATATTAGGCCCCGTTGAGGTATTCATACATGCAATTATCTTTTAAGAACTGAAATTGTCTCGGCTGTTTATGTTTAACCACAAGTTAACAATTTCTTTGATGAAAGATAGAGAATCTGACTGCATTGCAAATATTACAACAGAAACAAACAAACAATCAATCAACAAATAAATAACATTTAAATAACAACCTTATAAATTAACCATACTAACTTACTATACCATATAACCATACTAACATACTATAACTAACCACCTTATCAACTCTCGCTTAACCCCTTATTCACCAAAACCAAGTCCAAGTATACCCAACCATTTGCGCCCAAAACAACTAGGTTGCCGGTCCGGAAGGTAAAGTCCGCCACACCACCACCTTTCCGTAATAACAAAACCACCAAGCCATTCTGGCCCCCTAGCAGCACAGCACCACCTCAGGGGCCTCCACCGTTCACCACTTAAAAGAGGGGGGGTTCACCACCACCTTGGGTGCCCCCCCAACCGTAATTAACCCAGAACTCTTACCTTCCTCCAAACCTCAACCGCCTCCACGCACCTTATAACAGGGCGGGTGGGTGGGAAAATTTCTTCTCTCCTAAAAAAATGTGCTGAACTTCCGTTGTCGTATCCTTTTATCTACTAACGCTCCACCCCATTAAACTTTCGACCCTCTCATTCCCTCTTCCTTTCTGAAATTCAATCTTACTCCTGCCCCCCCCGCTTTCTTTTCAGTGCAGCACGAGCACTCCTGTCATGTGGCCCCTACGCATATTCCCTGCTGCGGGCCTCTCTCTAGGGACACAACTCACTGTTCAACACAGGCAATGCCATCAGCTCTTCGGATCTTGCTTAGTCCCTACAAACAGAAAAATACTAACAAATAAGTAGTAATTTATGGTATACTATGTTCAGTAAGTTTTTTACTTACATACCAACAGCTGATTGAAAGGAGCATGACAGCATCCACATGTATTTCATACTACCAGTACATAAGACTTCTAAATGACATAAGGCTTGGTGAATAAGTACTGATAGTATAAAGTGAGCCAAGGCACTGGAAAATCTTTTTTTCACCCGTGTTATGTGTAAACAAGGTACATGGTGAATATGGCATACCAGTGATAGCTCCTTGTTTGTGAGAATTTTTTTATTAAATATTTCAATTAAAAAGCTCAATTTTTAAAGCAATACCTTAATTTTCTAATAAAGCAGATGACTAAAAATGACTGTGCAGCCCAATAGGGTGTAAAAAAGATATATCTAAGCCAATAATATATCTATATCTAAGCCAATGTACTTTTCTTGTTTAGTCGGGTAAAAGTAAGTACCTTGGTTTATATTTAAGTATATACAAAACTACCTAATAACAACAACTGTGTCAGCACAGCACTCTGTGTTGGCTTACAAGGATGTCTCAAAGCTTACATTTCTAATATCAGCACAGAATAAGTAAAAGTAGCATAATATAAGTCATCATTAGGTGTCTTTACTTCATTGGATATAGGTTACATTTTTATCAAAAAACAACTTTTCAAGGCTAAATAGAGTAATTACCAGCTATTAAACTGAAGCTTCTCCCACAGCTGGTACAATATATTCACATATAAAGGTCCAGTTGACCATGCTGTCACTTCTTCCTATTTTTCATCAGTGGTTGTGGAACGCTAAAGTCAGCCGGTGTTTGCTTTTTAAATCATCAATCCAGAGCCTTTGATAAATATTAATGTCTACTGTTGACGTCACCACATGTTGCGGGCAAACAGAGTTCCAGGGTCAAAGAATGAGTAGAATACAATAAAAAATAGATGCTGCCAAAACTAAAGGGAAATAATGAAGCCTGACAGCTATTCTTAGGCACAGGTGGGCAGGAGCATGTTCATTTAGTCACTCTTGGGCAATTTAAGATATTCAGAGTGTTTGAAGAAAAGAGATTTGGGTGATGAAAAGCTAGGAGCTGATGATCTCTAAATTTACATGCCTTCCTACTTGATGGCTAAAATTAGTATGTGGAGACGTCCCTTTAAGTGACTCACTAGTCAGCGCAGAAACTAGTTATGGCATGCAAGCGAAAAACCTCGCCAACCTCAAAAAAAGAAAGAAAAAAAAAAAGGCTCATAAGGAAGGTGCTTTCTAAAAGACAGACAAGTGGAGATAGATAAGAGAAGTGCTTTGAAACAGATGATTTGTCTCAAGAGACTTCAGAATACAATGGCACAAAAAAGCCCTTTCAGTGAGATGTGAGGCGAACCAGCTTAAATCCATAATAATGAAAGTTGCTGTCAGGACAGTGTAAGAAGAAAAAAAGGAGATTCGCAATGTAATTCTATCTCATGTTATTTCTTTTTTCAGATGATGTGTGCATACCTGACAAAAGCCAACTCATTTATTACATTAGGATACCAAAAATGAAATTATGGAAAAGGTACTTGTAAATGGCATTGACTAATTGTTGGCAATTATAATTAATAATTGGTGTTAAAGTTAACCTCAGGCAAATATAAAAGATGCAAATTAATGCTGCTTTGTAATTATTATTACATTGTTTCATATGCTTTTTTTTTCCAAGCAAGCAGTGAAAGAAACTCATTCTGACCTGATATTGCAATTCTTTATACAGCAATGCTCAGTCTGCAAAGAGAGAAGAAGCACACAGAGCTAATCAGTTGCTGCAGAAGTAAAATTGAGCAAAATGATAGGAGGAAGAAGGATGACAGACAGGCTGGTCATCTTTTTTTCCTTTCCCTGTCTCTTAAGCAGGACAAACAACAAGATCTGCAATATTAACAAGAGCAAAGTCAAAGTTCCTAACTCCAATCTTATTTGAGTCCATGACTGCGGCAAGCAGGACAGCATGACAAGCGGATATTTGGCATTTTCTTTTTATAAAGAAACCCCAGCAATATAAGCCTCCATGATGACATATTTCTTTTTTTTAGGTTTTAACACAATTACCAGACTCCAATGCATAACTTTATAATTATTGTTATTATGAAAATCTAATGAACCCATCACTTAATCAAAAAGTGATGGATGAAACTCCCCAGATTGAATAGGGGGTCTGTAAGCATTTAATATCCCATTGAGCAGAAAATAAAAGTAATTTAGTTTGCTGTAACAAAAACAACTTTTCTAATCTTTGCCAGCGACAGATAAAGAAATATGGCACAAATTACCTTTTGTTGTCTGGAGGAGCTTAATATAGATTAATTACATTTCCTTTACAAGAAATACATATATGGGAACTTTCTAAAGGATTCCTACCCTTCACGCTTTTACTTATATGTAATCAGGATATGTGCAAACATCCGATCTCCTGATTACAGAATATAAACATTATATGACATATATATAGACATAAGACCTGTCTAACATTTATTTCCAAAAAGGAAACTGCAACCCACCTGTTTCCATATGGAATGTCTAATTAGTTTACCCAATGCCATGTAAAATGCTATAGAACTGATTTCAATCAGATTTCCTTTCCCTATGATATTCTACATTCCAGATGTTACTACAGTGTGCTATCATTTCAATGTATGTATTTTGTAGTTAATGAGATTGCAAGGCTTCAGGAAAATTAAATTGAAGAAAACCTAATTTATTTTCTTGCTGGTATGCATAAAAATAGTGTCTATTGACACTTTAATCACTTCTTCCTGATGTGAAAGATCGCTATCTATCTGTGCATTTCTTATTGTTTTGTATTTGATGAAATTCCATAAACTTCTTTAAAAGATAATTGCTGCTTTCTTTCATCACATATTGCTCACTAGAGACAATTATTGGATTTCCACCTTATCAGCAGATTTTATTACTATTTTTTACATACTTTGTAATTATCCAAGTGCTACAGTTGCCACAACTTTTGTTGGCAATCCATACTTCATATCTATACTGGTCTTGCTGCTTCATAAATTAAAAAGAAGGGAAAATAATATGCCCGTACACCTATGGTATTAGCAACAATGGCAAATTTTGCCTGTGTATTACTTGGAATAATTTCTGTGATTTTACTTATCACACTGTTCCAAAACATTTTCCCTAAGCTCTTTCCTAAAAGTATTTTACTCCAAGAATTTTTCAGGACTATCTTTAGAAACTCCACTATATCTAACTGCCTTTTTTTCTCTCCCAACTGTCCTTATGGTGCCATCCCCAATATCTATTCCTGAGTAACAGAAAATGGCGCCATGGCTAGCCATGCACAAGCTTTTTATAAAGGGCAGAACTGACACCATTTCGTCATTGTTGACAACACTAGACATAGATAGAAGTGCTAATTCAGCAGCCTGTCTTTGGAAAATTCCACATGTGTTCGGCTCTATGGGTCAGGATCTTGTGTCCACCCACCAAAATAGGAACAATAAACTCGACTGGTCAGTAAACCTTTCCCAATGAAAAATACGTGACACAATTATTTGGCAGGCAACTAACATTTTCTGAAAGAGGTAAACAACAGTCCTCCTGCATTTTCCCATGATGAGTTTACTTTAAGGGTGCATTCAAGTTACTCTATATGGTGAAAATTTCTTCTTGTGCTCCCTACTGACATCTGGCAACAGTGACCATTTTTGAAAGCAAGCCAATGAGTAAGTACATGTTTACCTATAAAAAGATCCACCCAGCCCACCTTTTGATCCCATATTTATACACACAGCTGTGCCAACCCTCCACTCACTGTTCTGAAATTACCCCTAAGGGTCACCATGCTGTCTGCAGTCCAAAAATTTAACTGCCGGAAAAAATAAATGCCAGCCTGCCCGCACCTGTGCTGCCTATACTGCAAGAGCAGCGTCCTAATATGGCCTATAAGATCAGAGCAGTTGGGGAATGTAAAGTGAACACGTACAATAAAGCCAAGAAGTTATCCCTTCTTAGACTGCTGTTACATATACAGGTTTTGTCCTGTTTAGTTTAGTATTTTTTATCACTTTCTGTAATGGGACAATATGAACCAACAGAGGGGGTTAATCAGACAGTAAAATAAAAAAATTCTATTATAGCATAAAAGGTTTGGGCTGCACAAACGGTTCAGCTGAAGCTTAAAGCCTTATAGATCTGTTGAAGGATTATGGGAAGTATCATACAAACACCTGCAGGAAAACTACCTCAACACAAGCCATTTCCAAGATTGTACAATAACCAGTGTTTTGTATTACTGTTTAATAGGACATTATTAATTAATCTACCTGCAATGCCGCCAAATGTATTTAATCCACTGGCAGCTTGATGAGCCTGTAAAACATTGAAAGCCATCACAGTGATAAAAATGATTATGCTTTTTGTAACCTGGGTCTACCACCAATCTTATTTTAATTAAACAATTCTGCTGAAGTATAACACACCGCACTACTTTGAAGCTTTTAAATTAATGTAGAGTATCTAGGGCATCGCAAAACTTTTTTTCCCCCCTTCCCAATCTCATCTATTATTTCTCCATTTTTCCCAAAGACAGGAGAAGTTTTTTTTCCAAGCAATTTTGATTAGTGTGTATGCTGTTCATCAGTTTGCTAAATTGTATCGTTTCTCTCCAGTAGTCAGATTTCAAGAAAGTTCCTTTCAATTCTAAATGCTAAAGTAGATTAGTTTTAGTGAAGAGGGACTTGTTTCCCGCTGTCTCATTTTCAGAAACTACAAGTCACTGCTCAAAGTTCACAGGTTGAATATATTTGGTTTTGTGCTATTTAATGTTCTCAAAACAAGAAAAGTTTAGAGCTCAACAGCAGAAGAAGAAAAAACTTGACCAGAAAAGTAACTTAAAAGCAAACTATATATCAACTTACGGCTACTACAACTAAAAAGTATAAAATACACTATAATTAGCATTGGCTACAATACTGTAAATGTAATTGATACATTTCCTGTAATTGGGAAAGGACATCTACATGAACTGAAGGCTAGGTAAATCATATCTATCCCCAAGAAGGACCACTTTATTGATATTTTGCAGTTGTGTTGAAGCAGTGCTTTGAGGAATATGGAACCCTCTAGGGTACCGATAGGACAGAAATAATATATTTGCTTTAAATTAAACTTACTTCTGAGTACATATTATTTACAGTACAGCAGTCGTAAGTCATGGGCAGCTTACGGTCTAATGTCCCCAACAACAGACACATAAGCTTTCACATATCCTCTAGGGTTCATTTTGACACAGTCTAGTTGTCCAATAGATATGTTTTCAGACTGTGAGGAGAAAATGGAAAGTTCAAAATTTAGATAGAAAATAGAAATTCGAGGCACATAAGTGTTCTTGCCCTGATGGAAAGCATTAGTATTGATATCTATAAGCTGGAATCCTGGACTAAAACCTATTGTAGCCATTTTAAACCACTCATTTCAAACCCGAAAACCACTCAACATGATCCTCGTATTGAATTTTCCATTTTCATACTTCTAAGAATGTTTCATCCTGACACCGTTAACACATATGTACGTAACTAAAAGGTAAATAAACAATTGTGTAATGTGTTGAGTTATTCTCAACCAGTTAAGAAAGGGGTAGAATTGCCTATAACATATCCTTGTGACCCTCAATTGATGTTTTGTGAGTGTCTGTCACTACTGTATTACCTATTAGCAGTTTAATGGATAAATTAATGACTTTCACATGGGAGGCTGACAATGCTGATGATGTTAATCATGAGGCAATAGCTTAGCACTGTCAGCAGTGTTCCCCCCAGAAATTTTTTTCAGCCGGGTGGTGGGAAGTTGTAGCCGGGTGCTAAAAAAGGGGGTGTGGCAAAACACGGCAAATTTAGTGCTCCCAGTTGTTTATGCCATGGGTAATCAGTAACCTCTTATTGTTTCAGTGTTCTACCGTCTTCCAATTATTTGGTACAACTTTGTAATGCCTGCCCTGTTAGTATATCCAATTTTTCTATTCTATGTATTTTGTCACAACTGTACTATGCCATGTATTGTGACTCAACTTCCTAGTGTTCTAAGTTTTAAGAGTGTAATCCTTTGTAGTAGTGTAATAGTATAATGAATGTGGTGTAACAAGTTAGGCGTAGCTCATATTAGCAGCAAAAAACTTTTACCTCTTCTGAGTGACTTCTGGCAACTGCTAGGCACCTAGGATTGGTAACCGGCCATAAGTGCTGGGCACCTAGGATTGGTAACCGGCCATAAGTGCTGGGCACCTAGGATTGGTAACCGGCCATAAGTGCTGGGCACCTAGGATTGGTAACAGGCCAAAAGTGCTAGGCCCCTAGGATTGGTAAAAAAAAAAAAAATGCACATTTTTCCATTACATAACAGAGAAAGTCACTCTTTAATATAATATTAAAAATGTGGAGATGCTTTAATAGCATCATGCATGTGATATCAGATAGGGACAAGACATTCAGTGACCTCCTCCTATCACTGCCCATATTCTATATAAATACACTGTCTGTGAAGTTTATCCGCAGTGTGTAATGTCATCGGCAGTGCAGTGTGATCGCTAGGTGAGTGTAAAAGCTGCATGTGATATTCTGCAGCCTAACAACTCGCTGTGTTCAAACCTTCAGATCTCCTAAACCGTTGGTTGTATTAACTTGAAATTTTTAAGGTACACGTGGAGGCATAGGAAACTGAAACTGTAGGAGCAAGTGGGGGACACTTGTGGCTAAACCTTTCTAAAATGTAATTACTATGGCATTATGAGAACATAAATCTCCACCTGCCTGCTCTGTTACACATATCCATCTGTATCTTACCTCAAACCCCAATTTTTCCAGAATTAAGAGGTGCAGGGAAACAAAAATATAGGTGGAAGTGGGAGACACGTGTGGTGATCACCTTTCATCACCATGGCATCATTACAACATTAAACTGTCCATCAAAATACTCTTCCTAGTTACACATGGCTGTAACCTTCCTGTACCTCAACCTCAAAAAAAGTAGTGGGCAGAGTTCATTTTCTAATGATGCCATAGTGATGAAGTTTTAGGGGATGTTAGTCACAGATGTTCCCCACTTGTACCTATATTTTTGGTTTCTTACACCTCCCCATTCCCCAATTGAAGTTCAGAATGTTAGATAAGTGGACAGGAATGTGTACCAGGGCAGGGAAGCCCATTTTAATGGGCAGAGTGTTTTATGTTCTAAAGATGCTGTAGTAATGAGATTGTAAGGGGAGAATGTGCCCGCCACTTGCACCTATATTTTCAGTTTTGTACCCCCACCCTCAGAGAAATTGGTGTACAAAGAAAAATTACTAAAAAAAAAAATAAAAAAAAGAGTTTTGGTTTACATACACAAATAAGTTATCAGATTCTATGATTAATAAAGAAACATTGAAACTATGGGAATCCCAAGGAGCATTATCTTACCTTCCTTGAACTTCCCTGCCTAATTGATCACAACTAGACCCACAGGTGTAAAAAAATAACCCATGGCAGGTTCCCTGCCTAGCACAGGGTTACATTTGGTGTTTTAGTGGGCCACCTGCATAAATCAAAGTTCTTATTTTCCCCAGTATAGAGTTTATCCCTTTATGTGGATTTAGGCTTGCCAGGGAATTGACTTACTTTGTTACTGGCGCAAAGGACATTAACAGCACTGAAATGTGCATGTCTGGAAAGCACAATGAATGAAAAAGGTGCATGCTTTGTTTGCGATGAGTATGGTGCAGAAGCACAAATTAGATCTCTCAGAAATTAACGTCTGTGTGTATCTTGCTTCCAGATAGTTTCTTATGACAGAACATTGGCTCTTGTGCTTTATCAGCCAGGTGAGCAAATTATCCATATAATTCAGTTTTCTAATGAATTGCTTAGTGATTCATCAATAATTACCTATTTTGTAATATTTACCTTTTTTTCTGCTTCTCTCAAATGAAGCATATCTTTGTTCAAATACATTTGTGAGAGAAACTCAATTTCTTGCTAATAAAGCTAATGAAAAATACAATTTAGAACATTTTCTCGTTTCCACAAAAAGTCAGAGTTTGGAATTGTGGTAACAAAGGAATAAGAATAAACAGAAGGCTGTGAGCAACGTGCTATGGGGCCACATTATATCGCCAAACACATATTTTCTAGAAAAATTTCTTGTCATGTAAAGGTGTGTGAATTGTGCATACACCTTATTGTGCTGTTTGGAAAAGAACTTAAAGTGCACCAGTACCTACCTACAAATTTGCCAATCATTAATATTGTTAATAGCATTTAATGAATGAATAAACCAAAAGCAATTTCCAATAGTAGGATACCCAAGATTCTTTATAGTGATAGCCACATAAACGAAAGCCTAGGTGTTTAGTTATGTGACCTCTGGGAAGTTTGGATTAGATGATCCTCCTCCTCTACAGAAGCCTTTCCTGAGCCATCCAAGTGCTTTTAATGTAAACTTGTGTCTTTTAATCAAATACTCTGCCAGTTGCCTTTTAACAACTTAGGAATGTGAGCTAGTTGTTTACATAAAAGAACTGAAAACCTTCCAAGATCTGCTCTCCATAAAAAAATAACTACACTTTTTTACTGAACAAATGTATCTGCAGCGCTCATAGATACAGAGGTCAGGTTTGACTTTACTATCAGTCTAAAATAAATTAATATTTTGGTACACATAGTCAGGGCACAGGTTCCCTTTAAAAAGAGTTTTTTCTAAGAAAGGCAGGTATTTCAAATTTCAGCCCTTTCCTATTCTTTATTTTACATCCCAGTAAGGCAATTTTCTAAACCTAATGCTGGATCTGAACTGTGTTTCTAGGACTTCAAGAAAACAGATTGAGGTTTGGTAAATGTTTTGTAAATACTCGGCGAATCTACGGATCTTCAGACTACTGACTGCAAGCTAAGATTAACAATTCGTGTTTGTCAAGAGCCTAAAGGTTTTCAGGTGGATATTGGTAGATTCAGCCAAACCACAATTCGTGCAACAGCAACTTGGATCAAGCTTTAGGGTAGCAAGTTATGAGGATGTGGTATATTACTCATTTCTTCCTTAAGTATATCTTCAGTCAGGGCAATATTAAGCTGTGCTATTTCCCATCACATAGAATACTAGATATATTTCTTTTCTATTATTTATATAACTGTATGTTGACATGAACAGCAATATAGGTGACCTGGTGACATATAAACAAAATCTTGCTTTTGGTCTTTTAAAGCCCACCTGAAATCTTACATTTTGTTTTCTTTTTAGCCATCTAATATCATATGTTGCAAATGACAGCATATGATCTTTAACTGATTTTTACTTGTAAATGCCTTACCTTGTTACCAAAAATATATTTCCTACTCTCTAACTCCAGTTCTCCTCATTGACTGGTATACAAACCAATAGGATGGTTAGTGGGACAAAAGGGGGAATCAAAACCTCACCAAAAAAGCTGTGGTTAGCATTTGCATACTGAGAACCCCTGATTTTTAAAAATCCTAGAAAGCTTCAAAGATAATCCAAGGATTTCACAGACAATAGATTTGAGGCCACTTCAGGAAGGCAGTTACAATGAAATCTTGCTTTACAAAGATGAGGGGGGTTGCATTAAAAAAACATGCCTGTATATAGTGGAATCAAACATGCAGGGTATTCGTGCAAATATTAAATAAAAATCATACACTGTGGTTTAAAATATAATGTATATATTAATACAAAATATGCACAAAATATACAGCACATAATAAAATGAAAAACTGTTCTAAAGAGCTTATGGTATACAAAAAGAAAATAACAAAGTGTCAGCATAGAAAAGCACCCAGCCAGCAGTAATAATTAACAACGAGGTACAGAAATAAGAATATGTAAATTCACAAGGAATTATGAAAATGACAGCTACAGGAAGTGCTAAAAACCCTTTGTAATCAATATAAAGAAACAACACATACTACATATGGTCTAAAATGTGTCTGGTTTTCTCACCTTTTTCTACAATTATTGCAACCTATCACCCAGTGTTGGGTTCCTGAAAATGGGAGCAGGTGGCAAATCACAAGACATACCCCTTCTAATACAGCATGACTGGAACTTATTTCTAAGCTCATTTAAGGCAAGTATCATACAACTCTAATTAAACAAAGCCTAAAAGATAATAGGAGATGCATTTAAACAATTACATAGATCAATGTCCATCAGCCAGGGTTCCTCCAGAAGTTGCTAGGGTGTTCCTTTAACAATGGGCAGCTTGTGCTTTGGCCAGTTTAATGACACCAATGATCTTTTGGCTATATGTAAGGGTGACATTCTTTTCAATGGCCAGCAATGTAAGAGGCATTCCTCTTACTGACCACCACATAATGTACTGTGAGCTGTGGATAAAATAATTACACAAAGGGTTCCCTAAATACCTGAAAGTTTTTTTAAAGGGTCCCTCCATGTTCAAGAAACACAGACAGATATAATGAAAAAGACACAGGTCCATCAAATCCATCTTCTATCAGTGTTTATTCAGATGAAGGCAAATCAAACACTTTTTCTTTGCGAATGATTACATTTTGTCTATACATTCACTGGCTCACATTTTCATACCATTGATCACAACTATGGATCCTAATATTTGAACCGACCACATCCTGTCCAAAGCTGTGAGCTAAAGTAACAGAGGTGACTTGGGGCTTCATAAGTTTAACTTGAACTTTGCCAATACACATTTCTTAATTGCAGATTTCACCCTTATGTAAATGTTAATAAAATGACTATATAAAACCTTTCCATTCTTATCAAATACTGTTTTCTAAACCCGGTGACATCAAGTCTCTGCAATGCAACAGATCATGGCTGGTAGTAGGGGCTGGCAAGGTGATATCCATAGCGTTCTTAAAATACAGGAAATAAACTGGGACCATGAAACTTGCTTCACCTAGTGAGAAGCTGTCAGTGTGTAGTGTAGTGAAATTAGGATGAAATAAGGTTGGAGTTTATTATTAAAGTCTATCTGTAGACTATTTCTCAAGATATTTGCATATAATGGCATACTAAAATGTCAAAGCACAATCCCCCACACATCAATGCAGCTTTTGCAATGTCTCTCTGAACCCCTACTCTTCTTCCAGGTCTAAAGTCTTCAGCCATTCCTATTTGCTGGATGGCAATGATGTAGCTCCTACACATACTCACCGACTTCATCTCAGCATGCAATTTTTTCTCTCTTCAGATATGGAAAGTATTTAAAGACGTGTAGCTCTTTTATATATTGTTACACCTATTTTAGTTTTACTGTTTCTTTACTTATCCATTACTGCAAAATACACAAAAAAATTGTATATTTTCTTACACATTTGAGCAGTCACTTTATGTTCCCGGAAAGCCACGACTTCTCCAGTAAGCTTGATTCAGCCCTTCTAGCATGACCTTTCTACTCAGAAATGGTGCCAAAGATTTTCATTGCAATGCAGATAAAGAAAAACAGGTGAAACATAGCATGAATCTGTGATTTAAACCTGTCTGCAGTCAGTTCACATCGCTGCCTTATGTTTCAAATTGACGTGCTCATCTTGTCTTGTAAGAAAAAAAAAAAAAAGAAAAAAAATCTCATAATCAGTTTTAGCACCCCAGAGCCTTTCCAATTCTCAAAGTAATATTCCAAACAGCTCAAGTGGAGCAAATAATACAGAACTCTGTAGCCAACCTATTGCAATGCTATCAAATGCCAGGTCTCAGATAATAGGAGCCATAAATTTATGAGATATTTTGCAGCAAATCCAAACCCCGGCATTGCTCTTAAATGAATAGTACTTGGCATGTGTCTGATTTTCTAAAATCTGTCTCTAAGGTGCTAAAGCTAACAGTTTGTTGCTTCGGAGAAGATGTAAGTGGTTTAACATGGCTTAAGTTAAATAAAAGTACATCTGAACGGGGATAAATTAATTGGTTTCCACTGTTTGCAAATCTAAACGAACATGAAAATTGCGGTCTTTCTGGTGAATCCCAAAAGCCACTCTTTCATCCGAGGTCATTCAATTGAAAAAGCAGCGGTTGATTCTAAATAATCTGAATGAATGGCAGGACTCCACAGAGTGCACTGAGGACATTTTATCATTATTTTAGGAGAATCATTAAAATTAAAGACAAGAATAAACCTCTGCAGAAAAGACAGAATGGGATGGCTTCACAGAGGTTATAGAAGGATTACGGTGGGAAATATTAGGGGGAATTGCTGCAGGCATCGGTTAGAAGGAAAAAACAAAATGAAACAGCACAAAGCCTTTACTGAATGAAGACTCTCTGTAAAGAAGATATCCAGAAAAAAAGGTATATAGCAAACTTTATACACAGGACTTGTATTTGAAAATGGGAACAAATAGCAAAGCAAAAGATTGTTTTTCTAGAAGACCGATTGGTTAGATGTAAACCTGGATAGGTGCAAAGTCTACACAGTCCTGAAGTTTGCACTTTGGCCAATATACACAAACTAGTAAATGTACCTTATATATTGTATGTCCTTTTATTGGACCTGACTTTTTCAACACTTTCATCAGTGAAACTGGGTGATCCAGCAAACCTGGAATGTATTTCTTAAGTCATTTGCTATTTGTTAGCAAATTTTTCCAATCCTGGACCAGATCCATTCCAGGTTTGCTGAATCACCTAGCTTCACTGATGAAACTAAATCCTCTCCAGTCTTGAGAGCTGTAAAAAAAACAGACCCAATGAATGAGAATTAAAAAATAACAAAATGATCATTTTATTACATGTAGAAGCACCTCTACAACCATCACTAGAGGGGGTTGATTTTATCCAGCAGACATCCCCTGTGTGTTCCCTTTATATACTGCTATACGGGCTGTACCTGCAGGTAATCTCTGATATACAAATACGCTATACATATACGCTGAACTACTAAAAGCAATGTCAGTCAGTACAGGGATAGGAAGGGCATTGACTATTATACGCCACCCATTTTTAAGGCATGCACCTACACTGTGCTATACTGTGCACCTACACCTTCATTTACACACTATTTAGTTACAGGGATGGGGTGAAGGTTCTTAGATATGCTATTAGGAGAAACTAAACATTACAATGTATTATAATTTAAATATGGAACTGTGTGGTCACAAAGACAGTTATAGCCAACCTACAAATAGATATCAGAAACATAAAGATCTTTTGGAAGATTTGAATTTACTTAAGAAGTAGTGTATGTTCATGTTTAAAGCAAACTTTACTTTGCAAAAAAACACACAATCATATGAGTGAAAATGTATTTTTATTTGCTTATGATTAGATTATTAAAGTCAGTGGTGCTTCACAGGGTTGATATATTATTGGAACACTTTTATAGTCAATATTTGACTCCCTTGATTTAATGGCAGTATCCTTTAAGGTCAGCTTCTAGGCCAAGTCTACTATTTTCCCCAGTGTTTAAACAACCATGTTTGAAATTTCTATTCATTCCTGTAAAGAAAACACATCTTTAGCACTTTAACTGTGTTATAACAGCTCCACCACCACCAAAAAAACTCTCAAAAATGCCCCAAAACGCTTGAAAACACCTATAAACGTTCATTAATGCTACAAACACCCTTACTGAAGTGAATGGAGCATTATTCAGCATGTTTGGCTTTTTTTGTGTGCTTTTAGGGTGTTTATGGCCATTTTTCTTATTCCCCACATTGTGAGCTTTATAGCTTACCCTCTGATTTGCATACCCCCCCTCCACCCCCATGTATTTGGCCCTTTATTATTGCATTGTTTGTTTTGATTAATTACCTTTTGACTTAAGTTATAAAGATGTATGTGTTGAACATATTATCCTACACAGAACATTGCATTATATATGTATTATTTAATTCATATATATATTTATATATGTTGGTTTGGAATCAACTGTTGAACTATAGATTTCTGAGCCTACTGCCAGTCACACCTCTTCTGTGACACAATGGTTTTCTGTTCTCTATGTGCTGTTAGTGTCACAGGGCAAATGTTACTATTCAACATCCCGATTTCACATAGGGATTTCAGACATTTGTACAACCTGAAAAAATACTTTTTCAATCTGAAACCGAAAGTTTTAAAAAATATTTGTGCATTGTGGAGCACTGCCTTGTGTGTCTTTTGCGTTGGTGGCCAACTCAAACTGGATTTTCAAAGTATAATTTTAAAGGTAGGATGGATGGAACATGTCTTAAGTGAAATGCGTACAAATCCCCTACTGGCTTTAAAAATGTGTTTTTCTGACTATACGTTAACTGTTCCTAGATTATAAGCTCTTTAAGGCAGGGTCCTCCCCTCCTGCTGGGTCACCTGTATCTGTCTGTCATTAGCAACCCCTAATTAATGTACAATGCTACATAATATGTTGGCGCTATATAAATCCTGTTTAATAACAATACTATTAATTATAATAACTGTTATACAGAAAAAGAACAACATGCTTTTTTTCACATCTCCCAATGGTCCCCCTGACCCCCCAACCCAACACTTTTAGTGGCAATACAATGTTCAGAGGCTGAACCTGTACCAGAGGATGTACCTAACCTAAATTTGACAGGGGCTTGAAAATTATTCCCTAGACTAGAACTTTGATTTACAGAAAAAACATATATTTAGTCCACTTGGGACATGTTCCCTCCAATAGCTTGTTCAAGTCTAAATGTGGAACAGCATCCACAAGGATTCAGGTTTTAGAGACTTATAAAAGGTCTAATCATTAGAAATAATAGACTTTATTCCTAACGAATGATTTTATACACTCCTTTTTTTTTAGCTGAGTTGCAACGGTAATTGACAATTTTCTTCATTCAAATAATTTAGATAAAGCAGAATATTGACACATAACAAAGGCGATTATGAAAATTCCATTGCACTTTGCTAGCAGGACGCCATGGGAGAGAGATCATTACTGTGAATACTGTCTGAATTAGGAAGCTAGCAGCATGTGAATAAATCCCCGTGACTTGCAATATAAAGAGAAGGGAAAAAAAACAGTTTGAAGAAATGATTTCATTCACTTTTACATTTTACCTAATCACTTCACTACTTTTTTTTCTTTGCCCACTACAGGGTTCTTCAAAGAATTAGTGTGTGATTGCTAGCCAAAGGTCTGGCAACAGAGAAACTAGTGTTTTATGTTTCTTTTTTTTTAAAGCAAGCAATTATTTTTAGATTTTAAGCTACAAATTAAAAATCAATTCTTTCTGTTACAGAATAAGCCGATTACAGTCATATGAAAAAGTAAGTACACCTTATAGAAATTGTTGATTTTTTCATCACATTTACAAGCACACACTACATTTTCATTCAAACGATGCCTACAATTGATATGATTGAAAATGACAACACATAAAATTGGAGTACAGGTGGTCTCCGGGTTACATACAAGATAGGGATTGTATGTTTGTTCTTAAGTTGAATTTGTATGTAAGTCGGAACAAGTACAATTATTTTAATAAATTCAATTAAGACAGATGTTTGTCTCAACATATTATTAGGCAGTGTGGTGTCAGTTACTCTATAAAATCCTTACTGTGAGTTAATCACAAACAAAACAAAAAAAAAAACTTTATGGAGCCCAGACATTCATTAACTACTGGAGCAAGCTGTGCTTTGATATGCAAACATAAACATTTTTGCATATCAAATAGGTCATTAAAGAGTTATAAGAAGCTACAGAAAGAGCTCACCCCCCTAAGATCACCCACAACCTCAGCATCATGCAAATCGCCCTCGATACAGCCTCCGTCTTGCACACGAGCAAGCAGAGAATTCCTGTTCGTATCTAGGAGTTGTCCGTATGTTGGATGTCCTTAACCTGCGGATTACCTGTTTTTATTTTCTTAATCTAAATTCACAAAAATTTGATTTGCCCTGTGGAAAAATATTACAATTTGACCTGTATATACAAAAATGGAAGGATCACCTTCATCATTTGAAAACTATAAAGAATTTAGCAAAAGATGTAAAAAGGAGATAAAATGTGCAAAACTTTAAAATGAAAGACAGAGTGCAAAGAATTGTAAGGCAAACGTTCAACATTTTTAAAAAATATATTATTAGCAAAAATATTAGATTTGAGCACGTAGGCCCCTTAAAGGATGTCGCTGGGTTGGTAACTGGGGATAAAGAAAAGGCAGATTTACTAAACACTTTTTTTTAGCTCTGTATACACAAAGGAAAACGGGAGAGCTCAAGTACAAATTCATAATAGCAATGTCACTGCCTTAAATGAGTGACAATGGCCCTGAAATGATATGATTGAGAAACAGTTAGGAAAAATTAAGGTTGACAAAGCACCAGGACCTGACTGATTACATCCATGTGTCCTCAAAGAGCTGTTTGTGCACTGGCAAGGTACCGATGGACTGGCGTAAGGCCAATGTGGGTCCTTGAGAGTTTGATAAAGAACCACATAGAGGAGTTTCTGCTAGAAAGTAATAATATAAGTGATAGTCAGCATGGCTTCAAGAAAGACAGAAGTTGTCTAACAAATTTACTCTCTTTTTATGAGGAAGTAAGAAAACGAGTAGACAGTGGAATAGCAGTTGATATAGTGTACTTGGACTTTGCTAGCATTTGACACTGTACCCCACAGACGGTTAATATACAAGTTAGGGTCGATAGGTTTAGAAAATCTGTATTTTGATAGAGAACTGGCTTAAAGACCGCATCCAGAGAGTTGTAATTAAAGATTCATACTCTGAATGGTCTAAGGTTATTAGTGGTATACCCCAGGGTTCAGTGTTGGTTTTACTGTTTAACATCTTTATAAATGATTTAGAATTTGGGATTAAAAGTACCATTCTGTTTTTGCAGATGACACCAAACTATGTAATGGAATTAAGTCCATAAATGTAAAATTATGCACTTGGGGGCTAACAACCTACATGCTTCATACTGTCTAGGGGGAATCATTTGGGGGGGTCAGAAATGTAAAAGGATCTGAGGGTTCTGGTGGATCATAGACTTAATAACAGCATGCAATGCCAAGCTGCAATATCTAAAGCTAGTAAAGTACTTTCTTGTATTAAAGAGGGATAGACTGCAGAGATGGAGATATTATCCTGCTCCTGTACAAAGCATTGGTCAGACCACATCTGGAATATGCAGTCCAGTTTAGAGCACCAGTTCATAAAAAGGACATTGTCTAATTGGAGAGAGTGCAGAGAAGGGCAACTAAACTAATAAAAGGAATGGAGGAGCTCAGCTATGAGGGGAGATTAGCTGAACTGAATCTATTCTACCTTGAGATAAGATGTTTAAGGGGGGATATGATCACCCTGTATAAATATATAAAAGGTCCATATAGAAAACTCTCTTCCCCATTATTCACTTTGAGATCATTACAAAGAACAAGAGAGCACTCTTTGCATCTGAAGGAAAAGAAGTTTAAGCTCCGAATAAGGAAGGGATTCTTCACTGTAAGATCTGTGAAAATGTTGAATCGGCTCCCTCAGGAAGTAGTTTCAGCAACTATTATAGATTTCTTTAGGAAAAAGCTTGAATTCTTTTTCTAGAAGCACACTTTGTAACTGGGTGTAATAACAGTGACTGTTGATCCAGGGAACATCTGATTGCCTCATGGAATCAGGAAGGAATTTTTTCTCCTGTTGAAGCAAATTGTACCAGGGTTTTTTGCCTTCCTCTGGACCAACTATGTCTTTTAGGGTTTTATATATGGGATACGTTTATTTTCCTAGTGGTTGAACTTGATGGACGTATGTCTTTTTTTAACCTAACCTACTATGTCGTGGAGTAGCTTGTACAGTGAGGGAAAGAAGTATTTGATCCCCTGCTGATATTGTACGTTTGTCCTCTGACAAAGAAATTACCAGTTTATAATTGTAATGGTAGGTTTATTGTAGCTGTGAGAGACAGGATAACTACAAAAGAACCCTCAAAACCCCATTGCTCAAAAGTAAGAGCTTGATCTGCATTGTAATGAGTGAATTAAGTATTTGATCCCCTATCAACCAGCAAGATTTCAGGCTTCCAGGTGTCTTCACTGTATGCAGGTAACGAGCTGAGATTAGGAGCACCCTCTGTAAGGGAGTGCTCCTAATCCAAGCTTGTTACAGTACCTGTAAAAAAAGACACCTGTCCACAGAAGCAACCCATCAATCAGATTCCAAACTAGCCAACATGGCCAAGAGCTGTCTAAGAATGTAAGGGACAAGATTGTGGAGCTACACAAGGTTGGACTGGGCTACAAGACTATCGCCAAGCAGCTTGGTGAGAAGGTGACAACAGTTGGCGCGATAATTTGCAAATGGAAGAAACACAAAATAACTGTCAATCTCCCTCAGTCTGGGGCTCCATCCAGGATCTCCCCCCGTGAAGTTGCAATGTTCATAAGAACGGTAACGGAGCAGCCCAGAACTACACAGGGAGAACATGTCAATGATCCCAGGGCAGCTAAGACCATAGTCACCAAGAAAACAATTGGTAACACACTGTACCGTGAAGGCCTATTATCTTGCAGAGCCCGCAAGGTCCCCTTGCTCAGGACAGCAAATGTACAGGCCCGTCTGCAGTTTGCCAATGAACATCGGATATCCAGAGGCGAACTGGAAAGTGAAAGTGTTGTGGTCAGATGAGATCAAAATTGAGTTCTTTGGCATCAACTCAACTCACCGTGTTTGGAGGAGGAGGAATGCTGCCTATGACCCCAAGAACACCATCCCCACTGTCAAACATGGAGGTGGACACATTATGCTTTGGGGTTGTTTTTCTGCTAAGAGGACAGGACACCTTCACAGCATCAAAGGGACAATGAACGTAGCCATGTACCATTAAATCTTGGGTGAGCACCTCCTTCCCTCAGCGAGGGCATTGAAAATGGGTCGTGGATGGGTATTCCAGCATGACAATGACCCAAAACACACGGCCAAGGCAACAAAGGAGTGGCTGAAGAAGAAGCACATGAAGGTCCTGGAGTGGCCCAGCCAGTCTCCAGACTGGTTGATAGGGGATCAAATATTTATTTCTCTCATTACAATGCACATCAAGCTCTGACTTTTGAACACTGAGGTTTTTGAAGGTTAATTTGTTGTTATTCTGTCCCTGAAAGCTACAATAAACTTACCATTACAAATATAGACTGGTCATTTCTTTTTCAGAGGGCAAACATACAAAATCAGCAGGGGATCAAATCCTTCTTTTCCTCACTCTACACTACATTCAGCTTAGAGGCTTATCTGCATAATCTTAGGCAACTCTTGCAACATTTGGGGAAAAAGTCATACATCTAGAACCAGAACTAGACTGCACTAATTTGCCAGTAAAAGTAAAACATGAGAGCACATTTGCCATTCTGCATCTAGGCAAAGACCAGCCTTCCCTGTTTTGTCAGTATGCCATGACTGACAAATCAAAGATAAAGTTGCTTGACCACAGTAACAGTAGACACATTTGGTGTAAACTGAACACAGAATTTTAGAAAAGGAACCTTATACCAATCAGGAAGCATAATTGTGGAAATGTTAATGTCTGACATTGCTTTGCTGGTTCAGGGCATGAGCAGCATGTAGTCAACTCAAAATCCTGTACAGTATCAATTTTTACTCAATGAGAATGTGAGGTCTGTAAGTTGATGTTGAACCACAAATGACTCTTTGCATACAATAATATTCTGAGAACATAAAAAAAAATACTTCAACAGATCAAAATTAAGAAACTGAGAGTTTTCAGACTGACTTATCTAAACCCATAAACTGAATATTATTTAAATGTTACAGGGGGATTTAAAATGCCAGTCTATGCAGGGAAACCCACAACATGTTTATGTCAGTGGTAAACAGTTATTCAGAACCCCTTGGGAAGGGGTTTCAAACTCAAATACACAGTTGGCCAATATGAAACATTTGTATGAAAAAAAAGTTGCGTGCCAACCTTGATGTTTATTGAAAAAATATCTACAATTGAGGAAGGTCACTAATGAATGTCAACAGAGGAGGGGGCGCTTGTGGGTCCTGATTGACATGCCAGCAGAGCATTCTGGGATTTGCAGTATTTATTTTCTCCCGGGCCAAATATAATTACAGTGTGGGCCAGATTTGGCCTGTGGGCCTGAGTTTGACACCCCTGCCCTAAGGGGAGCAATACAAGTTCTAAGGCCAAAGGCACTTAGTGTTCCCCAGTAAATTCTTATATATTGATTTTTTGTCGAATAAATGTTTGAAAAGGTAAATGTTTCCTGAGCATAATACTTATCATTAACAATTTAATCAGTATAATATCTAATATGTGTTTTGTGTGCTGTGAGAAGCTTGCTGACATTAGAAAGCGGATTAGTATGTAGGTTCATCAGTGTCCTGCTTCTTCTTTATAGTGCAGTAATGGACTAGGGGTCAGATGACGCACCATTAAGGGGTGGAACCCTGACTGCTATGGCTCACTGGAAGTGGGTTGGATGTTGCTGGGTGCATTCAACCCACAAGATACGTGATATTAAAATGATAACCATGCCAACAAATATTTTAAGAACAAATATTACATTATCAAAAATCTGAACTTTTTAAAAAAAGTTTCTTTGTGAGCTATAGTATAGTATGTATAGAATAACAAAACACCCAATTCAATTTGCATCCCAGCCACCAAGGCAAAAAATCCAGACTGTGCTCTTGAGATATGGGGTCAATAAAAACTAGCACTGCTGGAAAGTAAATGAATTGCAATATTAAAATAAATTACTTTGAATTTGAATGAATTAAATGTAAGGTTTAAGAACCCGCCAAAATCAATATATAATAGAAATACAGAACATACGCCTGAATAACACTAAGTAAGAAAGAGTCCCAAATGGTGTGTGCTATGTTGGATAATGCTATCAGTACATTTAGTAGTTTTACTAAAAACATTAAATTGTAGGAAACTAAACTGTACATCCACAAATACCCTAGCAATAGGTACAATATAGGCATGGTGCCAACAAGCATAGCAACATCCACACTAGTATTCATTGTATAAATAAATAATGATACTTATGTATTCATATTAATATTACAGACTTGAATCTTGCAGAATTAGGTTGTGTACTTGCTTTTTTTATTAGTGTATTTATATCTATCTATTTCTATACTAATTGCAAAAGCAATTGTAACAAATAAGCCAAAATCAGTTAGCTAGGTAATATCCTTAAAATGCTGCAGCTGTTCAAAAATCTGACATTGGTTTAAATTCTCTGCAGTCTGCTGCAGCCAGCAATGGATACCACTCACCTCAATTTTCTTTTTTGCAGTTAAACAACACACCCAGGTCACCTGTATTGGCCAGTGAATGAACAGAAACCTACAGGTGTTTTTTGCTCATATTTACTGCAGAACACCTGAATGGCCCCTAGGACTGTCATGCCATTTAAATTCTGAACTCTACTGTTCTAGGGATTATACAAGGTTGCAATAGAGACAAATTCATTTACTTTTACTGTTTGTATTTAGGAATAGATTGTTGTTTTGAATTGATGCACAGCAAGGGAAATAAGTATTAAACACATCAATATATTTCTCAGTAAATATATTTATAATAGGGCTATTGACATGAAATTGACTGTCAGTAACAACCCAAGTAATCCACACATACAAATAAATCAAAACAAATATATCCATAAGTTTTGTGTGATAAAGTGGAATAGCACATAGAATAGGTATTAAACACATGAACAAAAAGAGGTGCAAAAAAACACGGAAAGACAAGAAACCTGCTGAAATCCATCAGTATTTACAAAGCAACCCTCCCCCCTATAAGGGCAAATTATTATAGGCTGCTTTAGTCCTAACCAATAACCTATAAAAACCTTTCCTATTACCAAGGTATCACACAAGAAGCATCTCATGATGGGTGAAAGCAGAGATCTCTCTCTCAAGACCTTCTTAACCCTATTTATGCTGAAGATTTTTTGAATGTGGAAAGAACATCATCTGGCCCTAAACCGGCCACTAGCAGCATTGCCCTCTCTACTACTAAAAAAAATAATCTGAAGCCGCAAAACATAACACAGCTTATAAACTTTTAATTTTAATTTTACCTGTTAGAACAATAGAATACAACAAACAGAAGTGTAGTGTGCATGTGTGCAAGTTTTGGTCTTGTACATCTCCCCATTCCAGAGAAATTGGGGTTCAAAATAAGGAAAGGGGACAGGGTAGTGTAGTATGACATTTTTTGTTTTGTGACAGGTAGGTATAAATTTGGGGTTCGCACCTACTTGCTATGTAAGTCGCCCCGGGGGTCCATAATTTGTATGTTTAATTTCGGGCTTCCAGACACACTCACTTTTAAAACAGCAACCCTGATGTTCAATTTTAACTGTTTTTTTATAAATATGACCCTCATATTTTGAAAGTTGTTAAAGGTGGGGAGATGAAATTTGGGGTGCTATTTTTGAGGGTCCCCTGCAGTACATGACATGTTGCATTCATACACAAACAGAGTGTGGAACTTTCTTAACGATAAAGTCATTGTAGACCCATTTGTACACGCCCCCTGGTAGATTTATTTCGTGGGTAGATTTGTTAGAGGAAGGGGATCCCCCATCAGGGATCTGTCGGCGGCCGAAAAGAGCTACAACAAGGAGGCTCTGGAGCCATGGGTTGCCTACCCCTGGCATAACAAAACACACTAGAGTATACAAGTTATTGGGGTTTAACTGTAATTTTTTTAATAACAAAAATGTATTGTTTTGTTTAGAAGGCATAATGATATTGATCTGTTTAATTTCTCTGCAAATATAAAACATTTTAATCCAAACAAAAACACTGTAAATTAGGCTTGGCAGCTTGGTAGTTCTTGGTGGTCTGTGTTCATAGCAATAATTCTTAAAATTTGTATACATTTCAGAGCTCCAATTTTCAAAACCCCTGATTCTACTTATCTAATTCACCATCTTGTTTTGTTGCTAAAAACCCCAACTCTATGTAGAATTTATTAATCTGCAAAATACTATACTGCACATTTTGTATGCAATGCCGCCTACTTGTTAAAGTACTGAAAAGAATACGTTTATTCACATATGCACATGGAATTTGTTCTCTTAAAAAATAGGTTTTGCATTACAGGAAAACAGTTGTGTGAGCCACTTGGCTTAGTTTAATTGTGGCAGTTTTATAATTTAGCTCTGGAATTCTTGGAGTTTATTTAATACCATAAATGTGTGCCAAACACAACACTCCATGAACATTCTGTGGTTGCCATGTTCTACAATACGAGAAACGTTAGTACTCTAAATGTGTGGAAAAAGATTAAACACACCAGAAATCTGGAAAGGCAGACGCTATGTGGTCAGCTTGTTTCATTTCTGATCAGAAGGGGAAAATCAAGTTATAGAGCAAAGGTTAAAACTTACAATCTGCACTGTACATTGCTCCTGCTGTTACTGTACTATGGCTTTTTGATGGTCATATATTGCAAAGGTACACTTACACTATAAGAGGGGTGAGGTTGTTCAGATAAAAAGAGGTTTTATCAAATTGACCTCTCACATTAAGGCAAGTCTCAGGCGGAAGCTACAAGAAAGAAGTGCACTGTGCTATGGTATGCTGTCTCGAATACATTTCCCTTTCAGCAATCAAAATAGCATCTACCTAAGGGGTGAGGTAAACTAGATTCATGTGTATGCCTTTACCTATACATGCATCCTCCATTGTTTATAGTAATATCTCCATTTTCCTGTTACAGCAGTTTGCTGGGTATCTAAATACGACTGCGCAAACCAATTGAGTAGATCAAGACCCAGCGCTCTCAGTAATCAACACTTAGTAACATACCTGGTCTGGCCCGCCCTCTCTTGACCTCTGTAGTGTAAGTCTTTGAACTTGTGACTGGTGCATGTGTTACCCAGCCTAGAGCACCAGACTGGGAGAGTCAAAAGTTGCATCTCCAGAGAAAAAGGTATTTTAATATATTTTCAATAAAACAACAAATTATAAATCCTAACATACAAGGGATAAAGAACTATAAACAGATAAAATGTTTTGAGACTTCAATAAAGGCTTGTTTATTGCAGTAACTTTTCAGTGTGCTGTGGTTCTCCCACTACTTATTACTGTTTGTAAAACAAGTTAGTTTGATTCCAATGTTTGTAATGTAGCTAAGTTGATATTTGGAAGTTGTTCGTAAAAAATATGCTATGTCAAAACATATTCCAATTTTGTCTGGCTGAAAATTATTAATATTATTCATTCCATGTATTTATATAGCGCTGATTGGAAGGCTCTAGTTCAGATCCAACAGGAAACAAGAGAGAGTCCACTACTTACACACAGCAAGGGTTCTACTTTACAGCATGCTGGCAGGACAGAATCTCAGGCTGTAGCGGCTTTAATAAAAAAAAAATAAAATAAAACTTTGTGCACTGTTTTAATACACCCAAACTGTGTATTGTTGATTCAAACTGAAAGTTTAATTAAATTTTAAAATTGCAGCAACTTTAGACCATGGAAGCACTTACAGAGAGTTATTGAACACACTTTCAGGCAGGGTTATGCAACAACACAACGTTCCAATGGTAACAAACTTAAAGTATTATACTATGAGACTTGGCATTGTTGTAAACACTAGGTGTGTAATCAAAGAGACGTAAAATCAGTTGCTATATTGATTTGAAATGTTAGCAAGCTGAAATTGGAGGTTAGAAAAAAAAATCAGTCCTTGCTCTGCCGTTAGAAGATTAATTTCAGGGAAAGAATAACAATAACATCTAAAGAACAAAGTTAAAAGCACTATTGAATGAAGTGTTCTGCATTTCATAGTTTCAGGAGTAAAAACTCCTAGGAAAACAGACGCAATGGACAAACTGCCAATATTTAACAGAAATGCAGTCCCCTGTAAGATACAAGGCTTGTTAGTACTATTGGACCACCCAGTAAGAGTGTGGAGATGCATTCTCTGCAGGGAGCTTATGTTTATTGATCTGTGTTTCTGCTGGAGTTTTATTATAATTGTTCATTTTTTTTCTCAAATCACATTACATTGGGTTACTGTTAGGGTAAACTATTCACAGTTTAAATTTCCTCATAAGCTGCCAAAAATATAATATTTTATTTACTTAAGGTGGACCTAAGGTCTGAAAGTAGAGTATATAGCGCAATGAGTGGCCCTACAATAAAGCAATAAATGCAACAGAATGTACAGAGATACAGAGATTGACTTAGGTCAATTACTAACAGGTTGCCCCACCACACATTTTTGATAATTCTCTTAGCAGTCAGCGTTTCACCAAGCAGCATACTCTCACATAGCCGAGAGAAAGAGAGCCATTATTGGGTGGGGAAGGGAGGCAGTAAATTGTTGAATGAAAGGATGGCCTTGGAATAGGGAGGATGCCTCAAGTTTAGATATTCACTGCTAAAAAATGTACTAGAGACTCTAAAGAGAATAAGGATGAGATATGTAAATAAAAGATAGCTACTTTTTGTTTAGTTAATAACATAAGCAGAATTTCTATTCAGGCTCCATGGACTCTAGGCCTTGGGGAGTTGCATTCTCCACTCTCTTATAATTAAGAAGGGCAAAAAAATGATTGCCTTTTCTCCACAACAATGTGTCTGAAATGTCTCAGGCTGCGTAGACACGTTGGACTTTTGTCATTGGAAAAGATCTTTCATGATCTTTTCCAACGACAAAAGACTTAAAGATGCATGAACAAGCGATACACTTACAGCGCCATTCTGGGAAGGAGGGAGAACGAGCAGTGGCACCCCACTGCGATCTCTCCCCTTCACTTGAATTGCAGTTGCTCGTCGCCAGGATGGATCCATAAACGAGGTCAGATGGCTGCTGTACTCACGTCAGATTCTTGTCCAATACTAGCCCTAAAGCGATAATCGGACGAGAATAATCTAACATGTGTACGTAGACGTAGCCTGTACGTAGGAAAAATGTATTATTGAATCTTCAGTTTTTTTCTACAGCAGGGTGTCTGATATACTTTGAAACACAGAACCCTGTTTCTTAAGCTCAGTCGGTCAGTAACGCTCCATTGAGACCTGATGTATCATGTACTCTGTGTAACATGTCATTAACTTCAATAGAGCATTCAATTGGCAGAGCAGCAAGCATCAATTAACGGCTTTACATACTGCACTTCACCATGGTTTTTGAACCCAAAACAGAATCAATAAATAGCAATAGTATAAAAACAGCTGACCCAGTGCATGTTTAGGGGTGAGGAGAGTGGGTGTAAGTAACAAACAGAATACATTTCAAGTGATGGAGTCAGAAAGAGACCCATAATTTCTGGGGAAGCAGAACAGATGGGATTAGTGAGGAATCTGAATGTTTTATACCCCAAGGTAATTTTGCTTCCTGCATCAAAATCTTTGCTATGACAAATTCAGGATGATGCCCTGCTGTGCTCAGGAAAGGTTCCCGGACCTCAATTATTAGTTTTAGTTTTCAATCGTTATTTGATCTCATGGAAACACTATAACAGTTTGGGGCTTCACATTTATCTATCTGTTTTAATTATTAATCACATTTAATGACACAGTGGAAATCCCTGCCCAGTAAATCCTTGAAATATCCCAGTGTTGCTAAGTAATGTTTGAAGTCTGATGTGTGACTGGCTCAATCTTTACCAGTAAATCCCAAACTTAAAACGACATTTGAATATCCCACACTTTTAATGTACTTGTACATTAATGTACTATTTTTTTTCTTCTTCCTACAGTAAATGTGTTACTTAGCTATATTTTAAAAAGATTTCTTCATGTACTAATATATTTCTTTAGGCATTTAGCACATGTAGAGACCCCCTGCTAAGCAAAACTATCTAGATTTCAAATTAGGTATTTATTTGTTGTGAGTCCTGTATCAGGCCAAGCAAAGCTGCAACTATTCTGTTTTCTGCTTTCCACAGATTGGGTCTCCTAATTTAGTAGCCAATCTCAAGTAAAGGGTGTTTGCACCTTCAACTAATTATAATTGATTGATTACTGATTGACTTGACCTGAGAGAAAGGAATCATTACTTGAGGACAACTGTGTAGAAGGAGGAGTGCGCTGTGAGCATGTAACAGTGTGGATCTGTACAGTCGGTGATCCCACTGGGGTCTTGGTCTAAATTGCCCTGAGATCTGCCCAGAGGTCCTCCATGGGGCCTAGTTGGAGCCTGTTGAAAAAGTTCCTGAATTTGGTCTGCCTGAACTGCCAAGAATCACCTCCTAAAAAATATATAATACTTAGCGTATCAGAGCCACATCACCCCAGGAGTCAGTCTGAGAATCAGTGAGTAAAATGTATGGATTAGAGCAGTTTGGGAGACTATAGATACTCAACATGAGGAAAGTAGGCATACAGAGATTTGGAGCTTCTGTGATAGAGAGAAGGAGACTGTACCTTTCAGAAGTTTTTTTTTTTTAATCCTAGGGCATTTTGAACACTTCTTCCAAACTCCACATTTTTTAAATAAATCTCTATGTTGATTAGAGACAGACTTGTTGTCTTTTACACAACTGATTAGAATCCACACCAGATGCACCTACGGGGTTGAGTGCTGAAAACAGAAAAAGTCCACAGTGCACAAACTGTAAAATATTGCTCTAAAGCAGGGGCCCTCAAACTACGGCCCGCGGGACGAATACGGCCCGCTGAAGTTGTCCATCCTGCCCCCCGGCTGCTGAGGCTGCTTCTCCTGCCTGAGTTCTGGTTGCCTGCCATCTGCACTCCAGGGAACCCGGTCACGTGACACCACTGTTGCCAGGGTAACACTGGAGCTGTCGGGCTGAAGCCATCAGGCAGAGAAGGTATGAGCAGAGACTCACTGCTGCCTTCATTTCTCACTGCAGCACAAATGTACATGATCAATGTACATTTGTAAATAGTATAAACATACTATGCACATTGATCATGTACACATGTGCTGCAGTGTGATCCAGCCGATGTATGAAGGCAGCAGTGAGTGACAGGTAGCAGACACTGACAAAGTTTTTTTAGCAGCCCTTTTTTAAATAATAAAAAGTGTGGGGTAGTGTTGGGTGTAGGGTAGGGTGTATAAAAAGAAGCAAATTCATGAATTGCTTGAGATTATTCATTTGCATGGAAAATGCAAGATAAATTTGCATTTTCAATACGCACAGTGAAAATTCAAATTTATCTGTGCATTTTCTATCTGTGCATTTTCTCAAGCAATTTTAAAGCCAAAGTAAACGCCACTTTTTTTTTTAATGATCGGCAAGTGTGCTGTGCATATAGTATTGTTCTTTCATGTTTTTTATACAATAAATACGTTTTGTGCAGTGTGCATAAGAATCTTCTCCTGTTTTTTTTCAAACTATAGTACGGCCCCCCGACAGTCTGAGGGACCGTGAACCCGCCCCCTGTTTAAAAAGTTTGAGGACCCCTGCTCTAAAGGGTCTATTTATCAAGCAGGTACAGTTATTTTCAGCAACCCTACCTGATGATCAATCTTCCAGGTCCATGTGTTTTATACGACAGTGATCGATTATCCAGCAGATAAAATTGCTGAATCTCAGATTTACTGCTTTGTAAATATATATAAATTGTATTGATCTCATTTTGTATGTTAAGGGATTAGGTAATTTGTACACAATGTGGAAGCATATCTTTAAATGTACTGCTGGACGATGTTGTGGATGGTTGTTACCTGGTATGGGTGACCAAGCCCAGGTTTTTTGCCTGCCCGAAGAAGTGAGTATTTAGGTTTATGTTTGTAAATAGTAAGGTGGGTGGATAAATGCCAAAAAGATTTCAAAACAGCGGAAAATATGAAAGAAATTCTGTATGAAAGAATTAAAAGAGGTTACTAATAATGAGCAAAATTAAGATTGCAATTCTTTTGAGTTGTCATTTACAAAGTCCCTGTGCATGGTATTGTCATCAGAGTTGGGTCAGGGAACATGTCCCTAATGTTTTTAATTGTGCCTTTTCTACAAAAGACTGATAAAGTATAGCCAGGAAAATGTACAGTTCCTGCCAACTTATTTGATTAATTGCAAAGCACCTGAACATTGTATTGTCACCAATCTTGTAGAAACATGTTTCCCTTGACCTCCCCAGTGATTTTTCTAATATTACTACTGGGCTTTATAATTAACTCAAGTTGGCAATGCAGATTAAAAAAAAAAAACAACAAAAATTAGCCTAATTTCGCAAACATTTCTGTATTTGCGATTCACAAATATCACAAGCCTTTCCCTAGAGGTGAATATTAAGGATGTTGGTAAGAACGTTTTGAGTTTTACTCTTTGTGAAATGGGCATCCAGGGAAAGGATTGACTGCAAGGCACCATTTAAGGTGAAGACGACAAGAGGTTGTTAGTGTGTCAATGTAAGCTTTGAATAAAAGTGCTGAATCAATTACTACACTTAAACAATGTGCTTGAGGGTCCAAGATCAGTGGTATGTTATCAGTGTTTATTGCCAATGTCAAGCCTTGCAGCCTTCTGAAAAAGTCATTATAAAAAAATGCCACTGGTCTAAAAATCAACTGTGGTCACCAAATCAGAATCACTATATTACTTAAGGTGATCGTCAAAGTAAGTATAGTAAATCTTCTATAATGACAGCTTCGGTGGGCTCTGCCTAATCCTGCTTTTTATCCCTAAGGCAATATTTGTAAGTATTGGTATGCATAGGTATGTGATGGAAATCTTAGGAAAGGGCTTTCTTTTATGTGTATCAGCAGGGCACGAAGTATCCTGGAAAGCTTTAGCCCACAGTCAATTTGGCATTTTATTTAATGGCTGCCTCTGCTGAACAAGATTCACACCTCTTAATCCGTACCTGTCAGTTTTTTACGTTTTGCAGAAACTGGTAGCTGTGTCTAAAAGGTTTATGCACAGTAAAAAAAGATGTAGGCTTCTCTCAAGAATAAAAATAACGCAGTGAGACATCTGGGCACATAGTTGTTCAGTGTATGGCAGTTTCTAAGTGAAAAGAAAAAGGACACACTGTAGGATATTTGATGACGCCATTTTACAAGAATATTAAATCCAAATTTAAATAAAAATAAGTGAGTTGATTTATAATGCTCTTTTTGCCCTTTACTAGATATACTTTATAGATCTTTTGGAATCCAATTTCTGCATGTCTCCTTATAAAAACAAAATAAAACTTGATTATCAATCATTTATCCACTTTATGATTAAACTAGCAATGTATTTGCATTTAATGGAATAATATCTTAAGTAATTGATGACAGTCATTTTCCAAAAGCTGACTGAGGTAACATGATTAGGTTGTTATAGGTTATAAAATATTTGCACATAAATCATGTTGTATAGATATCACAGACACTTTAGCTACTTCAAATTCTTACCAAAGGCTGGTAAAATCCGCTGCAATCCATTCTTAGAGAGGAAATAAAAAACTGAGACAGCCATTTCCTCTACTGAGAATTTACTCACTGCCCTCTATGGGTCTGATTTATTAAAGCTCTCCAAGACTGGACAAGATAGACTACCATGTGAGAACCTGGGTGGTTGGTTCTGGGTGAACCAGTCAAACCTGGAGTGGATCTGGTCCAGGATAAAAAAATATTTTTAAGATATCCATTCAGTGTTTCCTGGATTACCCAGGCTTTCCTATAATAGTCTATATTCTCCAGTCTTGAAGAGCTTTAAAATCAAGCCCTTTGTGTACCATCATCACTTTGCTACCTTCTACCTGATCTAAAGGAAATTATTTTAATACATTTTAGAAGAGTTAGTATATTTAAGAAGAGTTAGAACCTCTGACAGGTTTAAATTGCTTCACATTAACATTTCATACTACACCATTTCATAAATATGTATGCCATGTGATAAACCTGGGTGCTTAGCCAATAACACTATCATGATTATCATGACAAAAGGATAAAGAGAAGGTTTTTAGCCTTTTATAGTTTCCACCAGGTACTAATACAAACTAGCGAAACACAATTGGTAGACAATTAATACCAAATAATAAAGAGTAGCTGGAACAAGGACCTTCTTGTCAGCATCCCTTGACATTATTTAATGAAGGCTGAAATATGTAATAGACTGATCAAAATTTAAAATTGCTTTAACATGTTATCATCTATATTAGATTTAACTGTTTGGATTTGGAACTCCATCAAAGTCAAATTTTGAAGGATATGTTTAAGTAACAAGAAAGATTTGACGGAGACTTTTGGACAAACACATTTAAAAACAAAATGGTATAAATGGTTCTACTCCAAACAGTTAAAACACAGAAAATGTACAAATCAAGACCATCAGTACAACAGAGTTGAAACATAAAAATTTCAGGAATAGTTTATTGTGCTTACTGTGGTTGAATCTATCTTTCAATGTTCTTAATTCAGCAGGAAAATGAAATAAGGGAACTTTTTAATTATATTGAGCAATGAAGTATGTCCACCATAAGTAGCCTGTGCCAGCTAACAGACACAAGGCTGTGGGAAGCATACTTTGCATCAATTAAAAGAATGGTATGTCATTAATCCTTACTGTCAATGTCCAGGTTTACGCAGTTGGCCTGTAGTTTGATGCATATGTTTCAGGAAAGTAACTCTCAAGATGAGATCAGAATGAGTTTGTCTCAAAAGCTCACAATTTTCATCTGACACCTGTGAGAAGACCTGAAACACAGCTCTCTAAACATTTAGTAATTACGGAGGTGGCAGATATTACATTTTGAAAATGCAGAACAGTGCCTGTGAACCACCAAAAACAACAAATCATCATTTTTTAATGGGGGCCATTTTTACTGTTAATGGTATTAAATTGTAACCTCAGCACTTTCTTCATGCCCCAAGAAGGGTATAAAACAAGCACATGCTACATTACTCACCCTTTTTCCTGATTTGTCCCCTGAAGTATCTCCATCCTGCCATAATATGCTGTTAGTGTTTTGAGTTGAATTATGCTAAGCATCATTTAACCCAGAAGACTAAATGAGACAAAGGCTATGGTATGAAGGAGAAGGCAGTAATTTGTAGTCCAAATACTGTACCGCTGTATTTCTTTTTGCCCCACAGAGAAAGAGATTTTAACCTCCTGCTGACACAGGCTGACAGAGGTGTATAAATTAGAAGAATATTGATGTTTGCCTGCAGTACAGCTTTAAGACGAGACAAAAATTGAACAACCCATATCACTTTGGAAAAAAAGCATACATTTCAGCCTTGGAGCTCGTCACCTACAATGTGTAATGAAGAGACAACTAAAGTGCAGTAATGTTGCTGTAAGAATAAATTAGTGCTTACTCTTAATTAAACTCCAATGTGATCCCCTTCAAGCTATCTGAACATGCTCCTTAACAGCTAGAATAACATTTGCATTCTGTTCATGTCCAAGCACTAGCACTGTACAGAACAAAAAAATGGATAAGCTGTCAAATGACAAAACTTTACCTAGACTGTCTCATCTAACTACCTGTTAAATGATGAGTCCATTAGGCTTGTTTTAAAAACAAACATTTTGAATGTGAATATATATATATATATATATATATATATATATATATATATATATAGCAATCCCATCTACAAATATTGTAATAAGTTAAATTAAAGAAATATTAGTGACAAATTCTCAGAAATATGCAATATTCATCAATACATACATATATCATTACTTCTAATCAGTTATGGTTTCAAAATCTATGACCCATTTTTGGAAAGCTCTATCACTTGTTGCATAACTGCTCTCATAGCTAAATACATCAATAAGACTAAACAATAAAACCTTCCTGCAATATTTTGAAGGCTGGCCTTGTGCTGCAACTAATCCAAATAAAGACCCTAATGAACCTTTAAATCACACTTCTTCTGCTGACCTGCCTTCTTCCCATAATGCATTATGTTGCCATCTATTTTCCAAATAAACAATGAATGTGCACCTAGCCATCAGCATAAATTTAAGGAATGCATGCTTTTTAGACCAGACCACCTTCTTCTATTGCATCATGGTCCAATTCACATGTTTACATGGATCACTGAGACTTGGTTGCCCATGACCCTGTTACCAGTTATCTAGTTGTCCATACTTAAACCACTTTTTGTAGGTACTAACCATAGCACTTGATGATGACCTGTATTGGGATAATTATGTCATTTGCTTCAACTGTTGGTAGTAATAATGTTTTGACTGATTTGTATAATGGTTTAACCCAATTTAATAATGGTGTTAACCAAGTTTTACATCTCTTTGTCACAGAAGACAATACTAATCTAATTAGGCTCTGTTTAAACAAAATACCTTTCAAAAATGAGCCCAAAATACTTATTTTTTCCTTCCTTTGAAGCGCAGAAAGATAAAATTAGTCACCTAAAAGCTCTGTGATATATGGATCCCTGGAACTACAATGATCTCCCCAGGGCTCATTCATTCTCTAACCTTTACTGCTTTCAGGCGTAAATGGCAGAGGTTCACCTTAGGTTAGACTACATTTTAAAGCTGAGGTCTCTAAGGTGGCAGATTTCCTATTAATTCACTGTGGCACATTAGTGCCAGCAGAATTTTCCTTCTATGAAATGCAAAATTATTTAAATTTATGAAGTAATTATAATACAGGGGATAAGCTATAAAGTTTTTTTTCTTTTCTAACACATTTCATGGGAAGCCATTTTATTGCATTGATTGACTAACCAAAAGTATTAAAAAATGTGATTTATGAAGATATGCTAATTGGTCAGGTTTTGAGGTAAGCCTGATTTGCATTACAAACATTACTAGAAGAATTCAACATACTGTTCCGTGAACTGCTTTGTCCTACTCGGGATTTGTATCAACAAACTATCTCTCAACAGCAACAAAGAAATTGCAAGCGCAGAAAAAAAATAATGATCAAAGATATCTTCAATTACTTTCTAATTCCTATTTAATTTCTCTCTTAGGAACCATTGCCTTGCCTGCAGCGTTGATGGAAACCTGTTTTTTGGGGGCAGCACAGACTCGGCTCCCAGAAGGTACGCCTAAATAAATATGTATGAGTTTCATATGCAGAGGTTTCCCCTGTTAGCAAAATTATTTTTCTCTCCGACGTGAACAAACTCATCAGATCTCCCCTTTTGTGTACAGAAATAACATTTGAAACATATTGGAGATGATCTCAAGAGGGATTCTTTGATTTAAGGATTGGAAGTTGTACACTGTGCTTCAGTTGTTAAATTATACACAGACAACAATGCAGACTTTACTGCTTTTAAATTAAAAAAAAGGGAGGAAGAAAAAAAAGAAATACTTTTAGTGAGACAATTGAGTTTTTGAATATCTTCCAATGCAATCTATTCGATTGTCCTGAGAATATTCAAGTGCAATTCTTCATTAACAGTACTGCCTACTGAGATGTTCTGCTGGAAACGAAAAGCATGGAATGTTACAATGAAATCTGTCTAACAATGTAAATATATAGCCAGACAAAAGAGAACCAGTAATACAATGGAATCTGGGTGCACTGTGGAGGGGCTGACAAATGTTATTATTTAGATTCAGTAGTATAACTACAGCTATAGCAGACCATGCAACTGTTATGGGGCCCCAGAAGCACAGGTGGCCCAGAGCTGTCTGGCTAGTGATTTATACAAGCAGCAATAATGTTTGACAATAAACTTGTATGAAAAAAATGTACTTAACATTTTGGAACTGCTATACAACTGCTAGAAAAGCAACTGGTATATTGTGTCACCAGTCAGGAAATTGCCAAACAGGTAAAATTACAGAAAGTACTGGAAATTACATATAACTAAAGTGCATTTAAACCCAAAAAGAAAAATGTGTTTTATACTACAGTTTCACATGGCAGCATTCATGGTCCATATTTACTTCCTTTTATCTTTACTTTTACCTGGCAATGTGATAAATAACACGTCCTATACCATGAAGGGGGATTAGTAGTTTACAGACGCAAAATGATTTCTATTTTATTATAGTTTAGAAAAATAAAAAAGAAACTCCCTTTTTGGCAACAATAATATTTTCTGTACTTGCTCAACCAGCACTTGCATACTTAACAGTGGGTGGCAGTGAGTGGTGCTGAACCGCTCACTGTTACCCCCATTTTTTTTCTAATGGGCTGCTGGTTTTTCAAACCATAAAAGCTAAAATATGAACAGAAAAGAGAAACGGAACATCCTCAAATCTAAAGGCGCAATCTGTAATGGCTGCTTTCTGCTCTGGTTAAAGTTCTGCCATTTTCACCTTTGAGAATTCCCAGTCTAAGTTTCCATATTGAGTTCTTTGAACCATTTGGGCTTTTTGAATACTGAAGTAGATTGATAAAGGAAGCAAGATGCATAATGGAGATGCTTGCTTTTATGTTCTTGGGTCAGCAACAGGCTCATAATAAAGCAAACTTTCCTGAGGGACACATGGGTTGTCATTGCCATTCCTTTTCATAAGATGCTAGTTTTTTATTGTAATGATCTGCTGTTGAAATTACAAATCCAAATGACAAAACACAAATTTTGAGATGCGGACCTGTAACAAGTATATATATCTGAATAGTCAGAGTAAAGTTTGACATCATTATTTGCATATTTAATACAATTAGGCACAAAAGGGTATGCATGACAGTATGGTAAAATGCAGAATAAGAAATCAGCCTTTATCTCTTATTTCGCAAAAGTGGTTTTGTAATTAATTAATGGACTCACATTTTATAAGTGTGGGGAGTCATGATATGTGGATCCCTGACATTAAACATTTTGGATTATTCAACACTGTTTTACTGAAGTATCTGGTATCTTTCCACTGTGTTCATGTCTCGGGAGAGCAAGCTCAGAAGGGTATATCAAACTTGCCTATTGCAGGTATTATAGTGGACTTCTCCCAGAATAAAAATGTTGCCAACAGATAAATGCAGTGCCCATAGCTAGATCACAGGGCAGGCCTCTCACCTTTGACCACCACCAAGAAACAGAATGTGTATAGGAAAATTCCTTCTTTCTTATTTGTTCTTTCCTGCTAATATAAATTGTGTACTGTTCTCTACAGTTCTGTGATACTTTTGTCTTAGCAATAGGGGGAGAAAAATGTTAAAAGAAATATATTAAGGAATAAAAAGGTGGGTCTTCATACTAAAGAGTACATTAGTAATGGAAGATAACATAGATGTGATTACATTTGATTCTTTGGATATAGGTTTAGATTTGTCCAAAGCTAAACAATTGTTGGCATTTAGGGCTAGTACGTAGAAGCCAATGTTTTACTTCTAATTACCGATCTGTCCCATCTGTCCTGGGGTGCACTCATCCCTATCCCACAACAGGAAGGGCAGAATATGGTAGTCATGCTGCATTTAATGTCTTCCAACCAATCAACAAATTGGAAAATTGACCAAACCAAATGCTAAATTGGCTGCTCATGTTCACTAGGCCTATTATTTCTAAATGGGCTCTGATATGAAAATATAATTGCAGCCTGCATGCAAATTGGGGGATCTTGTCCTGGAGTGGCATTTGTAAGATTTTTGTACATCCAGTAAAGTGAATGGAATTTTGGAAATGCTGAAATTTAGTACCCCATCCAAATTGTGTTGCTGTCTTTTTACCCCCAAGAAAAATGTACCTTAACTTCATGTCCCTGAGACACTACAGTAAATGAGATAATATAGCCACCAACAAGAAAGAACACTTTACTCTTGGTAGTTGTCACCAAACTGTAAAATGTTTTTCCAAGGCACAAAACAGAACAGAAAGTTGAATCTTCCCAGGGAAGACACAGACAGCAATAAAGACCTGGAAGAGATTATAACATTTCCCCAAATAGGAAGAAAAACTTTGGTAGGAGTACTACATAGAATCTTCTAGTCCTCTATATGGAAAAAAGGATGTAAATATATAAATGAAACAAAAAGTTTAAATGCTTTTTTTCTGAAAAAAAAAAAAAACTTTCAAGAGTTAGGTTTACATTTACATTTTCATTCTACCCACAAGTCTGTACTGATGCTGAGCACAAAAGCAAATATGATGACACCACTAAAGTTTCATTATGACAGAGTGATTGATACTTTCATTTCAAAACTGTTTTACTCTTGACCTCGAGCGTATGGCTCCTCTTGCTAGCAGGCTGACACACGGAAAAAAAGAATGAGCTCGCTGAAATCTAAATGTCCACAGCTGAATAGCACAGGCATATGTAGCCTGAAAACAGAACCCCCAGGAGACAGAGTCCCTAGTTGGCCGCCCAGCTGAAATTATGTGACTTGTACGTGGTAAACTTGAATTCTTGAAGAATTACAAAGAAGAGGAATTACACTTGACCATATGCAACTCTTTGCTTCTTAACAGCCTGTGACCAAGACGTTCTGTAAAAGTGTGCTTTTTTCAGTGATCTGCTACTTGAATGCTAATGTTATATTCAGATGTTTTGGATTATCAGGGGATAGGGATAAAACATCACAATGCCATGAATTTCCCATTAAATATATTTCTAAAATAAAATTCAATGTATGATCCATACAATATGGCAAAAAGCTTGAACTTTGCATCATAAAGTCACAAATAATTTTATGTTAGTTTCTAAGCATTGATCATTTCTATGTACAGTCATTAGCATTACCTATGTGACCAAAATGTAGACACCCTTCCACATTATTATTAATATTAATATTATAAAACAGCGCCAACATATTACACAGTGCTGTATAATAAATAGGGGTTGCAAATGACAGACACAGACAGTGACACAGGAGGAGGAGGGGACCCAGCCCAGAAGAGCTTACAATCTAAGAGATCCCTACAACCTTGTGAACTTTGGGGTAACAGTTCAGGAACAAGCCTGGGTAAAGGTAGACAGCAATCTAAATTAGAATCTAATCATCCATATTGATAACAAAGAGAAATCCGGAAGCTTGAATTAGCCTGACTGGTAGAAAAGCATGGCCTTGATCAGGTACTGTCTGAATGTCCTAAGGTCCAGTTGAGTTTTTCTGACTTAAACCAAATGAGTAGTTGCAATCGATCACGATGCAATGTTGTTTGTTAGCTGAAGGTACATGGCTTACTTTCCAAAAAACAAAGGTCTGCTTCAATGTTTTAGAACTATGTATTTAATACATGGGATAATTAGTGTTCCATATCAATCAAAATGTTTATCAGTGACTTTGAAAATTTCTTCCAGCAATACATATCAGCTATAACAAGGTAAAAAGGCCTATAGATAGATGATTGTATATATACTACGGTATTCAGCCTGAAGAATAGTAATTCGTATTTAGAAATGTCATGATTCCCAAGCAACACATAGAAAGAAGTACAGATGTGATAAGATCAGATTCTAAATAAGCCAGGAGTACATTTATAATATCACTATTAATAGGAATTTTCAATAGAGCTTTTTAAATCAAATTTGACAGTTTTCTCTAGACTTATGGAGCTTCTAAGCCCACCCCTTCACATTTCTTTGTGTACTAGACTGTCAGATATTTCTAAACTATCCTTACAGGTTTATTATTTTTGAATCATTGCATGCCTTTTACTGAGCTACACACATTTCAACTGAATTTCTGGCAGAGGTTAAAAACACTTTTTAATTAGTGTACATATTCAATAATGACAGCAACTGATATTACATTTCATTTTGCTACAAATTCTCCAACGGTGCCCTCATGGTTAAAAGGCAACAACTGCCCTTGGATCATACTGTATCCCTATACATCAAAAGCCTGATTTGTGCTATTGTCTGTTTACAGTGCAGACATATTTACAGTCAAACAGTATAAATAGGTGACTATAACCTGGTATCAACCGCTTGCAGTTTCTTAATGGCAGAAGAAGCAGTACAGGGTACCAATAGACATTGATAGGAAGAAAAATAAGATTGACAGGGCAATATGCTGTCCCTTCTTTCATCATCCAGTTAGAGAACTATGGGTGCCCACAGAAAGTGGGTTAAATGATTGGCAAAAAGTACTGTCAACAAAATCTCTGCATAGAATGTAAAAAGTTAGAGGAAACGCTGTTTTTATTATTCGATCATGGGGCTATTCATTTTTCGGGTGGTTATTTTTGGCTGGACTTCTGCTTTACCTATGTGAACAGAGATAATGGGAGTGTGTGCATGTCATAATCAGTATAAAAGACTAGTACTAGGCATGCTGTAAAGTATGTGCTGAGGTATAAGGCTAATTTATAACTAAATATCCAAAGGCTGCAAAGGAGAACACACTATACATATACCAATTAGGAATGTCTGTATGAAGATCTTGTAGAAGACATGCCATATCCACCTAAATTCTTTTCATCATAAATGTCACATGAAAGCCTATTACTGTTGTTTCTGCAGAGAGCTTACTATGTGACTGTACAAGGTCAGTTCCTTTTTTAGTAGCGGTTTGGTATTGTGTCATGTGGTAAGGCATTCCATAGAGAGTTGGTCACTTGGAGAGTAAAAAATGACATCTGGAGTATAACAGCCTCAAGGATCAGGGTGAGACAAAACACCTGAGGTTTGTGGCTACTTATATTCCACTTGACACCACATTTCCAGTGACTTTTATTTTACCTAAATACTCCCTGCAGATTTACCCCTGAAATAACAACCCAACCCAAACTGAACACAATTCTTTGTTTATATGTCCCACAACATCCAGCCACCATAGCAAATTACACAATGTTGAACACTTCACCTCCCCACATGAGTGAGCTGAATGACTCCTGACCTTAATAATAGAAAACTCATCTCTGCATGTTTTTGATTATGAGAGACATTTTCTTAACCACTTCCTCATGTTGTTTCACATTAGATATACACTTCATTGCCTTTGCAATTATTATGATCGTTGACAAATGTTGAAAGGGAACTATTAGCTTTTAGTCAGCTTCTAATACCTTTTAAATTATGAAGCTGTAAGCAGAAGGTGAATAATAACAGAGAGGAAGTAAAACAGATAGGTTTGGGTGAACATGCCTCACTGCCATTTATCAGAGGGATTGTGTTTGGTGACTCAAAGTGACAGTTTGTGAAATGTCAACCTGCTCACATAGAAAGGCTATATATCTGCCATTAAGGTGTAATTATACTGTTGAAGTGAAAAAAGAATCATACATTGTTTTATGCAGAGTAACACAAAAGTAGGTTGTTATTTAGACTCTTCCAAGTTAAACCAGCAATAGATTTAAAAAGTTAGCTGAATATCCGGAACAAAGCTGGCCACTAAAAGATTTATTTTCCCCAAACACTCATCTACTCATGCATACTCACAGCCCACAAGCAGTCATGATCAGTTGACTGCTGGCCTAAACAAGCACTAATGAGATAAAACAAATGGAAAGGAAACCTATACACATATATATTTTGTTACAATGGCATCTGTGAAGAGGTGGAATAAATTAGAAAGTAAACAGTCAGTTCAAGAAGGTGTTGCAAACAAGAATAATGGGCAACTGTAAAGATTTAAATTACACTGACAAGGGCATAAAATTGTAATGACTAGACAAGTACCTCCAATACATCAAATCTTTGGTGGTGTTCTTGGTATGCAAGGTAAAAAAAACAGCCATTATACCAATGCAAGGGTCATATGCATTTGTGGTTCATTGTGGCATGTGTGGGGGATACAGGGGCTAACCCATCTAAGTGCAGAAAAACTACTGAAACAAAATTTTCTAAAAAGCAGAAGTTTATGCAAAGCAAGTCAAAACAAAATGCCAGAAAGACAGATAATAGAAGAAGAATGGTGGATGGATAGATGGGTATGTCTTGCTGATAAATCAGCAATGGATTGTATAGATAAATACATTCTAAGCAAATACTGCAATAGTCAAAAGTTAATAAGGGCATGGACTGGAGCTTTCAATTGAGCTGGGAAGGATCATATTTACACAAATGGACATGGCCGGATATAAAGAATGTAAAGCCTGAAAAAAGAGACAAAGATGACCCTTTGTTAGAAAACCTGACAGTGGGGACAATGGTTGTACAGTTTACGTAGATATCAATTTAGCAGTTTTAAAAATGAAGAAAAAAGTTGAATTTTTTTCTAGGTTACATTTTAAGCACTTGTTAAGCATCTGTGAAGACATTGCTGAAAGGCAGTGTGAAATTATTTTTAGGACAAGAAAAAAAAAGTGGATACATAGATCTGGGTATCATACTGTAAGTACACTGGTGGTATTAAAGCCAAAGATAAAATCTTGTGCAGCTTTACCATGGAGGGTTTTAGCTGAGGCAGAATAGCCAATGAAGTAGATGTTAAAGGAGAAGTCCAATAAAAGTCAGAGAAGCCCTTCAAGAGCAGTTTTTCAAACACTAAGACAGTATGAGAGGGTGGTGGAATGCAGAGAAGAGATCAAACAGAAAAATGGGGAAAGGTCTTCTTTGAGCTCTCATGGAGGTCATTAGCCATGTTGGGAGAGCAGTTTGAGCGTATGGAGGAGGATGAAAGTGACACTGAAGGAAAATAAGTAAAGATATGAAGAAAGAAGCCTCTGATAGACCAAGCAAGCAAAAGAAATATAGAACCAACAAGAGAGTTTCTTCATTTAAAAAAGTATGCTATAATATTTTAAGGGTGAAAAGTAGCCACCCTTTAGGAGGGTAGCCACTGCTAGAATGGGACAGATTAATCAAAGCATAGTAAAAAATCAGTTGATGAATGGGTTAAATTAGAAAGATATCAAATTCGATGTCTAGAAACACTGAATTTTATGTCAACATGTAGGAAACGTCAAAATTTTTTCCAATGGACTTTGACCCTTGAATTAGCATTATACTAAACAGGGTCATTGATGTCAACTATACCATTTGCTCAACAGAAAGACTGGCCTAATTAAATGGAAATCATTGATCTTTTCATATGCAGTATTCTACTGCCCTATATTCTATTGTGAGCCTTGAAATCAAGTACTATACATAGCTATCCAGCATCAACAAAAAGAGTATTATACAAAACTCTGCCTCTCATAATCTATCAGATATATATGTCTAGGTCTTCCCAACCTCGTCCATTTTATTCAGGAAAACAACTTATTCCTCAGGGCAAGAGTTGAAAAATAGCAAAACAGAGGGAGGGTTAGGCGTGAGTATGACAAACTTTAAATAGGTTTCTTACAAAGAATTTCACTGTAAAAGTTCAATAGGTAAGGAAATGCTGATTCTGTACCATATGTGAAGCCTTATATGACTTCACAGTGCTACTCAATTCTAAACAGATGTCATCCACCTGAGACTTAATCATATAGCCCACAGAAGAATCATCATGCTACAGTTTTAATAAGCAAGCAACAGAGCTAAGAAAATTATTTCAAAGTCATACAGAAGAATTTGTTTTACAAAGTGATAAAGAACAGGATAGCACAGTTAAGACAAGCTTCATTTTTGCTATTAATTAAGTCTGCCAAAAAAACTTGTATAAAATGTAATACAGTTCTCACTGACTTTCACTGCACTATCCAACCCCCAAAAGTAGTATTTTCTAAAGTTTTAATAGGTTAGAGGCAACTAAATTTGTGCCCGTCTCCTCAATCCCCACTGTTGGCAGCAGCTTACATGCAGACGGGGCTGAGACACAATGACCAGCTGGACAGGGGTTGGCTGTCAAAAGGGAGACCTATTCACACTTGTCAATTTTCATGCAACAAAAAGATATGCATTTTGCTGAATATATATGTATTTCAAGTAAAAATGTCATCATTTTCTTTGTAGGGAGTTTGCTATGTGTAGCACTTTAGTATAAAACTATACTGACCTGGTAGCAATGGTGTGAATCCAGCCTCATGATGTAAACTGTACTTGTATACTATATTTCTAATATACACTGTTTGTCCCATAAATGTATGCAATAGAAACTCTTTAAAATGTGGTCTAAAATATAAATCGAGCCTTATTCAAACCACTTCACTGGCCAAACACCTTTTGACCTAAAGTATCAGTAGCAGCTACTGTGCTCAGGTTTGTATTTTGGCAACTGTATGGAATTAATAGTTGATGATGAGTAATGATGATATTTAGTTTTCGTATAGTTTTACATGCTTTTATTGATTTTTTTCTCCATTTTTGCATCAGAAGTGAAAGGTACAGGGGTTGGAGCATACCATATAATAATCATAGTCACTT
>NC_092861.1:128652181-128687155 GCF_032062135.1 Pyxicephalus adspersus
GTTTGTCTCAACATATTATTAGGCAGCATGGTGTCAGTTACTGTATAAAATCCTCACTGTGAGTTAATCACAAAGAAAAAAAAACTTTATGGAGCCCAGACATTCAGTAACTTCTGGAGCAAGCTGTGCTTTGATATGCAAAAAGAAACAACTGCAGAGTTTGTCTTGGGCATTAAAGAGTTACAAGGTGATGCAAAAGAGCTCAGTCCTTAAGATCACCCACAACCTTAGCTGTGTTTAGCAAAAAGATTTTTTTCTGCAAGTCATGCAAACCATCCCTTCCCCCCATTAAGCCTCCGTCCTGCACATGAGCCAGCGGGGAAGCCCCATATATAGATACCACTTGTGCAGTACGTTGTGGTATGTATGTAAACAAATAAGTCCATGCACTTCTTTTTTTGTGCTTATATGTGGTTGGCAGCTCATGTCTGACACCCACCGTATGGCAGCACACAGTACAATGTGTATCCATATTGTGGACGCATACAAGTGAACCCAGTTTTGCCCTGAGATCAGCTGTATATTTTCTATGTGCCACAGGAATACCATATATTTTAATTTTACTTTGCCTACAGAAATATTGTATTGTTTGCATTATTGCTTCCTTCAGCCACATTTTAGAACTGTCAACGGGAAGCACTACACACTTTAACACTCAGTACAATCACAAAAGAACCAAACGCTTTGTGAATATCATTTTTTAAACTTCTCTGCCTTACAAAATACCATATTTTTTTAGAAAGGTCAGGTTTAGTTTTCATTCTGGGGTCATGGGTTACCTACTATTCAAAACTGTTTAACAATACAAAAAGGTTTGTTATATCCAATCATTTTTCAACAGCTAGTGACATTAAAGAGCCACAATGTACATTCTTCTACTATTTGTCATCACCTTAAATGTCACTTTTAATAAACATTATGAAAAAGGCTGCCCTTTGTTTTAACTGAAGCTTTTTAGTAAAAATAAGAAAAATTCAGAATGAATACAAATGCAAAAAAATACATTTTTCAGCTACACAGTGGGAAATATTTGCTCATGTTAAACATACTATTTTTAGATAGCATGGAACAAAAGTAAACAGTTTCTAGAAGCAATAACGTATAGTGCAGAAAAAAACACAGCTGGAATAATTTAGCTTTGTGTTGCTCGCGGTGAGCAGAGATCACATGGCATGAAATGTACCACTGGAGTTGGAAGTTTCAACTGTGAGACTCACAATGTTTCATTCGTGTACAATAACAGGGCTGGGGATTTATTAACACTCATGTTCAGCTCGTCGTCTGAGTGTTTTACAAAAGGAATTTTATGTCCAAAAATAAATTTCATGATTTTCTTAAAGAATGTACAACAAGATTGCACTTTTGATTTGCAAACTCATGGGCATAGCCTGAAAACTGTAAGTAGACAGCTTTCACCTTCCTCATCAGACATACTAAGGTTTGTATGGGGCTTAAGATTAGATTTGATTGGTTTCTCTGCTGTAACTGTCCCATATAAAACAACTCACAAGCTTTTCTATTACCATTATGACTAAGAAAATCGATTTGTGCTCAGAATTTACAGACTTTTGTGCTGAATTGAAATTCGCCAGGAGTCCAAAATAATTAATTAAAATAAACGTGTACAGGGTCCAAAGCAATACTCAACCACTCCCCAATGGCTAGTAGATAGTACAGAGGGCCACCCATTCCCAAACAGGTAGTCCTATGCTTCCCTATGGTCTTTGGATGACCTATAAAGCTTAAGGAGTATAAACTCACATTTTTCACATCTACCCAATTTGGAATCAAGCCACCAATGTTAGAAAGGGTATATCAACCTATCCTATAACACTATAACAATACTTATTCAAGCATAATTCCCATTGAATTCCACCAAATTATGCACATTTAAGATTTGGTAAATGTGCTAATTTTAATAACTTTTACCAGTTCAGCAACACTCCTTGCATCATTGTAGACTGCCTAGCACCAGAATACCAGCAATGGTGAACAATACCAACACATCTAATGACTCCCTAACGGATATCAGAAAAAATGTGAGATAAAAAAAAAAGAAAAAGAAAACAACAAATGCAAAGGGGAAGGGTGGAGGACTAGCAGGGGACCAGAAATATACTGAATAAATGCCATTCTAGGTCCAGTTTTGTCATCATCTTATCTGATTTTATAGAATATCCAGTAAAAATTTTCTGCACATGATAAAAATTTTTAAAGCTTTAAACTGTGTTTCAAAAGATATAGAGAGTGAGTGGCACGCTTTGGGGAACAGGGCTCTAGGGGGTGCTACGGTAACAAGGTCTTCTCCAGAGCCTCTAGTGCCGAGGATGCTGCGCTGCTGGTTACTGCCAGGTTCTGGTCCTTGGGCACACTGGGGTAGGCAGGAAGATACACGGTACCAAATCACTACGCAGAAGAATTATCAAGGGTGACCAGGGTCAAAGCAGGCAGCATACAAGAGAGGTCAGGTCACAAGCCAGGGGGGCAATACCATAGACAAAGAGGAACACTAGAACAGCACAAGGGAACTCGCTGGGAAACAACAGACTGGGCAACAAGGGCTTAACACAGGAGGTTGACAGGGAAAACACTGAATTAACCAACGGGTGTATAGAAGCTGCTCAGCAGAGCTAGGAGGCTCAGCACTAATAGAGACACATTGCACAAATGCTGAATGCAGTGTCTGAGCTAGCAGGAATGATTAAGAGTCTATTTCCTGATTAGACGGCAGGATGGGTGAAACTGATAAAGCTTGGGAACCCAGGCACGCCCAGAGTCAGAACTACCTACATGTGCAGGAGAGAGATGCCTGCGCTTTAGTGAGGAAGAGGTAAGTGTGACAGTGTGAAAAAAAGAAAAATGATTATGTAACTTTTTTATGTATGTAATGTAGTCACAATCAGGTAATATGTTGCTTCTTTATAAATAAAAGATGATAAATAAAACATACAAAATTTGGGAATTTTGTTGATACACATTTCCAAGGTTTACAAGGATAATTCCTTTTTCACATTACCAACACCAAGCCTTTGGGGTTCCAAAAGTAAGCTGACAATAATCAACTATATTAACATCTTTGTGTCTCTAAAACCTGAACTATGGGCACAACCCAAACACTAAAGAATATACAAAAATATTTCCTAAAGTAATGATATAGGTCACCAGTCACTACGTCTATTTAAAATATCACAATTTAAATGCAAATGTCGGCCTTTTGGTATGACCTTTGAAGAGTCATTCTTTGGAAAGCAAAAGCAAGAGTACATTTTCAGTATTAATATTATGAACCTGCTATCTTGGATGTCAATCTGGCAATTGTCTATAATTGTTTTCCTGTGATTATTGTTAGGAAATAAAAAACAAGGGTCAGATAGTTGCTGTTGATTAGCGTTTCTGAAAAAGCTCTTTAAAGTTTTATTTTCATGGCTTAGTAGTATGAAATAATGTATGTTCACTGCCAACACCTAACTATAACCCAGTGTATACTGAAAAAAAAAACTTTTGCAAAAAGGGCTACAGCAGAGGTAACTTTACATAAATAATTAGTTAATATAGGTTACTAATTAAATTATTGGAAAAATAGTAAAAAATATAAAAAAACAACAAATCTAGTATGGGTTGCTGGTATTGGGGCCCAATTGTACTTTTTTGTATTTTTTTTTCCTGATATGTTTTCCATTAAAATAAATGTAAAAACAAATCTAGGGACATATCATTGTAAACGTAATACATTATTAATATTATTATTATTACATTAAAGTGTATCTTTTGTGTATTTTTGTATCTTACTTTTCCTAATTCTTAACCTCACATGGGTTTTAATTGTTTCATACTCTAAACAAAACCGAAAAAAGTTTTAGCCATACATACTTTTTAGTACTGGATTTTGGAGTTCAGTTAAAAAATGGTCATCAGTTTACTTTTTTGTAACCACATTTTTTATACTCCTAAACACTTCAACCAAAAATGAACTGTCTTGAATAATGTACGTTGTATGTGATGGCTTCTCATCAACACTCTTAAAACATTTTTTTTCCATACATTCTTTGAGTAATAAATATCCATGAACACAGCTACTGTTCAAAATAAAGCCATTAAATATAATATGAGTAATATACATTGATTTAAGATTCACATTAGGCAAAGAAATAATGATTAATATGAAGTTACTATTATTCCGAATGACTCAAGCTTAGATCCCTGAGGTATCATGTATAACAGTAACTCATACCATTTAGACAGCAAGGTTATACTATACATTATTCTTAAGCTGAATAAAAATAAACATATACACTGGAGGTGGTGTCACTTTTGAAAGGGCCACCTAAATGGCACTGAGTCACTGATCTACAGGGACAGTACAAGACTTTTTTCCTTAGCTTTTAGCATAGTCATACACATCCCCCAGGAAACTGAAGGTGCGTGACCCCTGTGTTTAACTCAGAACACTTGGAACAAATATTTCCTTCCAGATGCATGTATAAATGACCAGCTGCATGTTTTTACCTCACTTTATTGCCCCGGGACAAAAAAAGCTTCACACATCAATGGTACCAAGCAGCATTCATTTATATGGTTAATGGGTTAATCTGCCAAAAGTAACATTTCAGTTCAGAGACATAACTGGAAAATGGTGGGCCTCTAAAAAACTTTGCATGGGGCCCAGTAACGAAAATTCAGGAAATATGGTCAAGGTAAAATAAACACAAACACAGCAAATAGCCACATCGTACCATCTAAATTGTATTTTAGTGTTCTGTGAAAAAAATATATATTATCTAATCTACCATCACAATGCAGGGCTGCTAAGCTGTAACAAAGTACAGTTTTGTTCTGGGGTTTAGGTACACTTTAAGCAGGGAGGCTAAATTACTGCAGTTAGTCCCCAAGTTACATACAAGATAGTGACTGTAGGTTTGTTCTTAAGTTTAATTTGTATGCAAGTCGGAACAGGTACATTATTTTAAGAAATGCAATTAGGACAGATGTTTGTCTCAACATATTATTAGGCAGTGTGGTGTCACTTACTGTATGAAATCTTCACTGTGAGTAAATCACAAAACAAAATAACCAAAAAAAAATCTTAATGGAGCTTGGAAACACTAGTTTATTTACCAAATAAAGTAAGGTCTAACTAACTTTGGGCACATTTCTAAAATGCCTGGTTTTCTACATGCGAACTTGACATTTATGTAGAATTTACACCCAGTTATATTTTCCTTAATTGATTTTCAAAACGGCTGCTGCTTACTTATTCTCTTTGTTACGCTTTACAGTAAAGTCACCGACCCCTCTTCCCTTCCTATATACAAGAAGCAGCTCAGAAATGGAGCCTCATCACTTCTACCTGAATGACTTTCCGACAGCACATAATAGAGAGGCGTACATAGTAACAATCTCAAATAATTGGAGAAGCTTTCTTTTCTTTTTTTTCTCAAAATCATTCGTAAAGGACCAGTATTCCAAGTATTTCACAGTAATATAATTAAAGTTTGAAAGACATAGAATACAAAAGATGATTTTTTTTCTCGGGTTCTTGCAAAATTCACTGGAGCTGAAAAAAAATCCATACAACAATTTCTACAACTCCGTATCAATTATGATTTTACTTTGCTCCAAAAAGTAGGTCAAAATACTACAGACGTGGAAATAAAGCATCCTTTCATGTTCAGATATGTAAAACTTAAGCTGATGACAGACGTACTTATTCCACACATACAAGAACATACATGCCAAACCAATCTATGTATGATCATCTCAGGGTTATGTGTAAAACCACAAAATTGTCTTTATGTTGCTTGGAGACCTATCATGACAGCAAAGATACGGCTGCTTTTGAGTCCGAAGGAAGACCGTTTCAACACCATTGGTAGGGTTTACAAAGCCCCCATATGCTCTCCCTGTGTGTGTATTAGCATGTGATTGTGTGATGTTACCCAACATCGCAGTTACTTGAAATCTTTATTATCAGGTTTTTTTTCAACTTCCAGCTATCTACATTTTATATTCTGTGATCTCCTTTACTTTTGCCATATATCCAGTCTCTCCTGCCGTCTGATTTCAAAATCATACAAATTTATCATCAGATGATGACGTCAGATGTCAGGTAAATAATGGTCTTAATAATTTCCATACCAAGTCTTCTAGTAAACTCCCTGGTCCCCAAAGTTTGGGCAACACTTCCTGTGATGATCTCCTGGGTTCTCCATGTTTGAAGTTTAAAAAAAAGGTAAATGGAATAAATTTATATGAATATGTACATATCACACAATTATCAACAAGAAGGAAGATATCTTCCCATCGCTATATTTGCAATTATCCTTGCATAGTGGTGACATTGACCCTGATTTATTAAAGCTCTCCAAGGCTGGAGAGAATACACTTTCACCAGTGAAGCTGGGTAATCCAACAAACCTGGAATGGATCTGGTCCAGGATTCAAAGCATTTGCTAGCAAATAGCAAATGACATTGAAGAAATTCATTCCAGGTTTGCTTGATCACCTCATGCATCGTGCAGTCTTTTCTCGTTGGAAAGGATCGTGAAAGATCCTTTCCAACGAGAAAAATTGCAGGTGTGTACGCAGCTTAAGAAGGTGGTGAAAGTTTATTTTGCAAAAAATACCTAATCATGGGCAAGGAAATTAAAAAAAAACATGACATTTACTTGTACATCATTGGATGGCTAAAGTCTGTAGAGTGTCACCATATTTACAAGGCTTAGTGAATTTGCTAAGTGAACAACAGATACATTTTTCAACCAGAAGTATAAGAGATGTAGAAATGCAATTCACCCAGCTACATGTTTAAATGTAATATTTCACAAAATTTCCTATTTTTTTATGTTCTTTCAAAACTACAAAAGCTTCCACAATTACATTTCAAGCCCCTTGTATACAACATTTAATGCTATATTCTTCACAAACCCCTAAAGCTGCACTTGGCCTCCCAGGGTTTTTGGCTGTTTCAGCTGATATGGCAATCAAGCATCAAGTCGATCAGAGACACAGGAGAAGGTAAAAAAAAGCTTTTGATTCTTTTACTAAGAAAACTTTTACAGGCAAGAAAATGTCCATATAACTATATGTAAAGAAGACTTTGGTAATTGGCTGCTTATTGTAGTACTGTGAGTTTGTGTTGTCACCCTAAGAAAAGAAATGTGTTACTGCAGAATGACCAGGTGAAAGTAAATGGGTAATAAGCCTGAAAAAAGAAAATATTTATCCAGTTTAAGGACTGGTAAGTTAAAACATATTACTGTACATTTTATTCATGAATTTAGATACAATTTAAGGTCAACCTGTATCCATTAAGAGCAAATATACAGGTTCTCTCTGTGTTCCCCTGCTGCCAAGCATGGGGTAATAAGAGGGTTGGGGAAGGAATATGTAGAAATATGGGCCAAGAGAGCAGTTGTTTCTTTACTCTGCATAGCCAAAGTGACAGGTTTATTTTAATGTTAAAATAGTAACTAATAAAAATGGGCATTGGCATCGCTTTTACAATTAAAGCATAGATATAGAGCCATTGCTTGGTAAACTTAGAATTTTGCAAATGATGTCTTCTAGAGAAGTAGTCGCAAACCTTTTCAGACCCACGGACCACATGCGCGGGAAGTTGGGTGTCACTCAAAGAGAAAGAAACTTCCCCCATAGTGACGTCATGATGCCAGAAGCCGCTCACTCTTCCATCGTAGGTCTGAGCCAGAGACACAACCCGCCCACTTTTCTGAGCAGATGATCCGCATGGGGGACGTGGTCCGTGGCCGCAGACCACCAAAGTTTTCTCATGGACCACCACCGGTTGGCAACCGCTGTTCTAGAGTATGGTGTAGGGCAAGGTCTTTACCACCCTTGTAGTTCAAACAATCCTTTTTCAACTAGATTAGGCAGACATAAAAACAAAAGAAACAAAAAAAAAAAAAATTGTGAAATTATCTACCATTACAATAATGCAATTAAGGCCTGAGAAACTCGGAACAGAACTTTCAGGGATGCCTGGCACATACATCTTCGTAATGAGGAACCTGTGGCCAATGCAGCAAAATCCTGGGAGCCTCTCTCCGATGAGAACATAAAAATTACATAGTCTTTGTAATTAGAAACTGGCAGAAAATTATGGTAACTTCTCAACAGTTCTGACATTTATTAGTCAGCATAGACCGACTTTCCATCAGCAGTCTGCCACAAGTGCAGAACACAGCCCAGAGCCACATTCCTTATGCCTGAGTGATTGATTCCGCTACAATCTTTCTTAATGGTGTTAATCTGAAAATTACTAAGCCATTTTGGTAATAATTAATTTTTAAGGGGTTGCAGAATTTTCCCTGAAACGTCTCCTGCTGCATCAACTTTACCACCAGGTGGCTCCTAATTATTAAGGATAGGTCAGCTGGACTTGTTCCACTTTGTCTAATTCAAAACGCCTGTTACAATGCTATGCACTTTTTTATATTGCTGCATAAATCTGGTTTACAGAACCACGTCCTGTCTCAATCTTTCCAGCAAAAGTGAAAGGGAAGATTTAATATCACATATGAAAAATAGGCATTCAAGAAAAGGGAAAAAAGTGTTATAAAATAACAGACAAAAAATAAAATGCAAGGGAGGATACTCTGTGAATTTGGCAGTGGTGCTGTAAACTTGTATTTAAGAGGAGTGGGAACTGCTGACTTGAGCATTTGGTTCGTTCTCCTAGCGTACTGATAACATCAGTAGTCAGTGTAGCTTGGATGGAAGAGAGGGAAATTAATACAGTGTGCCGGAGTCAGCATGAATGTGACCTGGCTGCCATATGGAGGGAGAGTTCTCTGGTCCAGCACTTAGAGGATGCAGAAAAAAGGCAGCAGGTTAATACAATGCCCAGATTCTTTAGAATACATCACAAACTGTACATTTGCTTTGTCCATTTTTTTTTCTGTTCTAAACATCCCTGTTGTCAAAAATAAAATTTTAATTAAAGTGCACCATGTCCAGACTAACAATAAATTATTTACTCATTTTTATCAAGTAGTAAAAAAGACGAATGTAAATTATGCATCTCAAATGTCACAACAAAGGCTTTTTAGGTGGCCAACCCATGTATAATATTTTTAATATATTTTCGATTCGATCTTTCCCTGGGTGGTAGCTCTGCCTGAAAGGGAACTGAATAAACTCCTTCAGCACTGCTGTAATTGCTGGAACACAAAAAAAGTCTAAGAGCTGCAGCTTGCATAAAGGAATCTTTATGTACTGTTAACTATTGCTTGTCTGTTGGTATTTGTGGAGTGACAGTCAAGTCAAATGCCTTACAAGCATAAACTCACTGACCAATAAAATCGTATTCTAATTTAAAAAAAAAAAAACTAAATCTAATCGAACTCTACTAAAAGTTAGGGCATTCGATTGATTTGCTGGTTGTTATAATAAACAGTGGATAGCGCTCCTACTTATTGGTTATGGTTAGGGAGCACTTCTACTTGAATGTCAGATGTACTGCTTGATGGGTGCACTGCGGTATTCAAGGTAAATGATTGATATCAGGAGGACATTGATCATTTACCTGGTCAGGTACCCACTGGCAAGGTTGCAGTTGGGTTTCAGTTAGTTTTCTACAGCTTAATGAAAGATGGTACGGCCATTGTTGACCTTCTACTAACAAGTAACTGACAAGCATTTGTACTTTATAACAATTATGGGTAATTACCACTTAAAGACAACACATTGTAACACTTAATAAGATCATTTGTTTCATATGTCAAAACATATAGAAGGTCACCTAAACTGTGAACCATATCACTAACCCTGCCACCCTATAACATTGCAGCAAGAAAGAGTAGAAAACTATCAAGAAGGGCAACAGGCCAAGGGCCACTAACATTTTTCCTCGTATATCTTTTTGTTCTGTCTTTCTCACAAATACTTACCAGGGCCAACCTTATTCATTACAAAGCCATGACATTAAGGGAAGCAAACTATTCAGATCCTCAATTGTATTCCAAACATTTCGAAAATTCTGCAGGAATCTCTACTATTAATATTATGGCTTAATTGTTAGCAGTTCGATTCTCAGGCAGAAAAACTCTGGCATTCATATTGATTGAGTTTAAGCTATCTCCTAAAATCTTGAGTATACCAGTGGCCAATCAGAATGGCATATACATGCTGAGTAGGTATGCAGCAAGGGTTTAAGTAATTTTCTGTGGACGATGACATCAAATATGGTACCATCAAAGCTTTTTTTAAAGAGTCTAACTGGCTCCTTGTGTCAAGGTTTGCAAACTTACTTCAGCCCCAGCTCTGAATTTATATTAAAGTGGCTTTTATTATTCCACCGATAAGAAACAAGACCAAAACAGTTCTGAGAAGACAGAAAACCTGTTTTACAAACTCTTGTTTCCCTCTTTAGATTAGATGAAAGATATTTTTTGCTACAGAATTTACTACATTTTATAATTTTACCTGTGAGAAATACCACTCACATACTAAAAATATAAGCATCATGCTTTTATTTTTTTATGATACTGCAAATACACGGCACAATGTCCTGAAAAAATACCCAATATTTTATTTTCCTATGTAACTGTGCAAATTAACATAATAACATAAAATCATCTGCAAAAGTGTTGGGTACTTTCAGATAAACTCTTCCACCAAAACACAGTCTAGTATATATATCATTGTGCATACAGTTATAATCCGAATAAATTTCCATATGGGTGTTTCCAGAAAAATTGCATTACTTCTCCAAATGACAAACAAAAATGGTAGATGTAAAGATTTCTGGAATGGTGATGACATCTGCATTGCTAAAAATTCATACTGCATAAAAGAGGGGAGGAATATCTTATGAGTTAATATTATTCACATGAATAACTGTTTAGTTCCTTCCACATGAAAAAACAGGAAAACATCTCTCCATGAAATAAAGTAATGGGGATCTGTTTATAAACATACAAATAACAACAACGTTCAAAACTGAGATGAGAATGTGTTTAAAATGAAATAAAGTTCTTGAAACATTGTTTGAAGCATACTGACAAATAATTGAGTGGTTTTGATTCGGAATACCTGTGACCCCCAGCAATAATACACAGTTCTAACCATTCCAAGCAACAGAAGGACATCAGCAAATACATGAAGTAAAAGGTCATGGTGTTATGACCTCTTGTTCCCTGTGTATCCATAGAACACTGATGAAGCATTCCAGAATTTTGAACATATAGAGTTCATACCACCTTTCACTGCCTGTTCACATCATGTGTACAACAACCTTCTTGATGTAGCTGGTGTATTCCACCCTAGGATTGAAATAATTTAATGCAGATGCCCTTTCCCCCAAGCATGACTAGATATTTAAATAGAGAAACATACATTGGTTTAGGAACATTAACTTATGTTTCGCATATTGACCTAATAAATGCCCTAACAAACTTACATTTTTTTTTCTTCATTTCTTTTAGTATTGTGCACTCCACAGGGCTCTTGAATGTAAGGGATAGATCCTAAGAAAACTTAATGGAAGAGATGGAAGCTATTTGGGCAGAAGAATCATGTGTTCTTTTTTATGCGCTGATGTGCATGTACACGATCTGGTATAGACATTATTGGTCGGTCACTGCAGAAAACAAGAAGAAGCAGCCAGCCAGCCATGATTCACGTAGGTAGCATGGTGGCGCAAGCTTTTTAGTATGGGATGAATAGGGCCATTTGAAATCCATATACAATTAAGACAAGTAAAAGTATGGTTATGCTTGGAGTTCATGGTATGGGGAAGATGGGGCTTCATCCTAATTCACAGCATTTTATTTTACTACCTTTGAAGAGGTTGTTTCCTTTCAAATACAAATCCTTTAGGCTGCTAGTGAAAATGCTAAGTACCAAAAATTGCGTTCAGAGGACAACAACCTACAGCAGTGAATCAGAAATGACCCCTCATTTGTCTGCAATCACTACATCACGGTTAATTGAAAATGTACTATACAAGTAATCTTTGCAACCTAATAATGCCATTGTTTCCTTTTGGGTATGTTGAGAAAGGATATAAACTTTTGTCAGGCTTAAACTGATGTCTGTTTTCCCACATGATGGCTCAGCAGCACAGAAAAAGACAAGAAAGTGATCATATAGATAGCAAATAAACAAATAGAAAGGATTAGAAAGTCTGTAACCTTTTAATTGATTGTTTTAGTAGTTTTTTTCTTTTCTGCTAAAGTAGACTTGCCGTGTAAAGAGGACATCTTAAGTCCTCAATTTGCCCTAAAAAATCTACCCTTTTGTCTGCAGTTCTCCCTGAGGAAGAGCTGAGTCTTTCCTGGTATGTGAGGGTACCCAGGCACTTCTCTGCCTCTCAACATGCAGGGCATTGCTTCCTCTGACTGTTAGTCTCAGGAGATTTGGGGTGAGATTTTGGGATGCCATTACAGTGCTACTCACTGTTCCTCTTACTGGTGGCTCTGACATGAGGAAACAATTCCTGTTGCTAGTAATAGGCAAAAGATGTGCTGTGCGCAGACCACAAGCATTATTATTACATAGTATTTATAGAATGCCAACATATTACGCAGCGCTATACAAAGTCCATAGTCATGTCACTAGCTGTCCCACAAAGGAGCTCAAAATCTAATGTCCCTACTATAGTCATATGTCATTACCACAGTCTAAGAAAAATTTTTTTGGGGGGAAGCCAGTTAACCTAACTACATGTTTTTGGAATGTGAGGTGAAACCAGAGTACCTGGAGGAAAACCACGCAAACACAGGGAGAACCGTGAAATTCCACGCAGATAGTGTCATACCTGGGACCTAGCGCTGCAAAGGTCAGAGTGCTAACCACTGAGCCATCGTGCTGCCAATTACCTTTCTATAAAAAGTTTCCACAGTTCAGTTCTACTTTAACAGCAAATGAGTAAAAACACAAACAAAAATCTTATATAGTCAATATCCCCATCCTATTGTGTGTGAAATTCCCCCACCTACTAGAGGCTCTTCGGGGCAGGGTCCTCTCCTCCTGTATCACTGTCTGTATTAGTCTGTCATTTGCAACCCCTATTTAATGTACAGTGCTGCGTAATATGTTGGTGCTATATAAATCCTGTTTATTAATAATAATAATAATAATCCCTTACAATCTATTAACAAACAGAAAAAAACAATGACGTTTCTCTAATGATAATTTGGTTTCATGGCAGCCTAAGCATGATGCTACTTTGACAGCAACCTTATTTAGATATAAACAGGAATCATGACACTGTTTACCATTGCAACCAGAAATAAAACAACAACTGTATGTCTGTGGAACAACAATGTTGCATGTCAATAAAGTTGACAATGGCACCATACTTTTAAAATGCAATCTAAGAGCAAATTAGACAAAGTCGTAATGGAAAAAAAAACATAATAATCTGCTAGACATCAAATGATGCATTTACACGATGATGACTGGGAAATTAAGACGTTCTGAAGAAAAGAATTTCTTAGCATCTCATGTCAAACAGAAAATTATACAAAGAAAAATTCCCCCTTAATCCTTAAATGCATTGTTTCTCTGGCTGCTTGAGCAATAAAAGAAACACGAGTTTTCTTTTGAAGCAATTACCTCATTGTAAAACAGCTTGGAGCTTTTTTATGCTTTCTACAAATGATCATTAGCAGAATCAAATATAACGAAGAATAGTTTGCACAACAGTGTTAATCCATGGGCCCTCCGGTCTTCTGTGTTTTACTTCAGATTAACTTTTATATGGCTTTTTTTTTCCTTTCGGAAAGGGTGGCGGTGGCGGACAAGCCAGGGTGGCATTTCTCTAATCAATGACCACTCCATTCACTTCTCATTAAATCACTATATTTCATGTTCTGCTCAAATGTCTGACGAGGTCACGGAGCAGGGGTTGGTTCATTAATACATTCTTTCCCAAGAACTGCTTTTCCTCTGTCTCGGAGAAAGGCCTGATAAACGGAGGCTTTAAAGGGCTGCTTGGTCAGAATGCACAATAACTTACAACTTACATAAAAAGGACTTCAAGCTCTTCGACACTGCAGAGGAAAACTGTTTCCTGTCATGGTACAAAATAGGCAGTAACTGTACAGTTCAAAGTGGAAAAGGTTGCCCATTAGCGATACATAGGCACAGGCTTTGTCTTTCAACTGGTCTGAATAATGATCCTGGCCACCCTAAGAGACTGTTTAGTCATTCACCTCATGGCAACAGCTAATATGGACCATGACCCGGTCAGTTTTCAGGCTGTCAGGGCTTATTCTGGCTAGAGTTGTGCTATATTACAGGCATGTAAGGCAAATTTCACAAGGCAAAAAAAAAAGTATCATTATACTAATAAAATAAATATCACAGCACCACAAAAATAAAAAAAATAAAAAATGTGTGTATATATATATATATATATATATATATATATATATATATATATATATACACACACATACATACATATACACACACACAATATTTATTTATAATATTCAATATTTTTGCAGTATGCATTTTTTATTGTATCAATAGACATTTATTACTGAGCAATTACCTTATATTTTCTAACTAACTGCATCTAACTGACTAAGCGAGAGAGTCCTATTTTTCTAGGAAAAATGTGTCCCCCTTCCTCCTGGATGACTAACTATGGTGTCCTGTGTAATCTGATCTCCCTGCTCTTCAGATCTGTTTCACAGAATCAGCTGTAAATCTGCCTGGATCTGACCACCCGCTGGTGACAAACAGGTATTAGGAATAAGCACTGTCTAGGGGTATTCACTTGGATTAATCCAGGGATCATGTGAAATTTTTACGAAAAAAATTGAGAGCTCTATCATATGTTAGAAGAAATACAATGATGTAGCATTTGTAGTTCTCCTAATAACGTATTTGTGCAGTCCACAGGGATCGCTTTAGCCCACAAAAACCTAAACAAACTTTTCTGTTTTATAAATGATTTAGTATACCGCCAGTCTTGGGCTGATGGGAGACTAGTAAAGAGCTCCATTAAATTGGGATTATTTAATTTTAAATTCTGGAAAAAGACTTGTTTACCCTTTGTAAACTTCATGTTAAAGATTGATGTCAGGGTCAGTTTTTTTTACTGTTATGTTTTTTTAGATGCTTTTACCTGTTTGAAAAGTTGTATTCTTTTTCCTCTTCTCTTACCTTTGCTGCTTCTGCAATTTTTATTGCTGTCTGATACAGTGGCAGCCACACATCTCCCTCCCTGCCTGACAGAACAAAACATTTAGGGCATTCATAAGGTTGCATTATTGAAATGTTAAACTTGTTTTTTAATGTTCAGGTAGAGTTAAGAAAAATATTACCTGGTATCAGCACAGCAGCAAGAGAAGTAATACTGTCAATATAGAACCATTCTTCAAGGAGTTCCAGTTTAGGAACAACAAAAATCATATCAAATCAATGGGCGGCCAGGACATTCATCACTTCTTCATAAAATACCTGGCAAGAATTTTCATATAGTTCTTTGTGCCTGCAGTAATTTCATTTTTTTTGTAAACTTTATTAAATTGGTGATATAAATGTATTAGTTTTATAGTTTATTATTTATATATAAATTTATAGTTTTATTAAACAAGATTTCAACCTAAAATCTGCTTACTGATAATTTAACGTTTTCTTCCTGCTGAATTATCGTCTTTTTGACCTGAAATACAAATTAGTTTTGATTGTGCATTTTTTGCCAGGCATAAAAGCTGAGTCAATAATCAACCAAATGCTAGCATTGTTTTTCTTTTGGTGGCAGAATGACAATGGGAGTGTGTATTGGTGTGTGACTGAAGCAGTCATTACTGAGAACACTCCGGCACTCCCCAGTTCTGCAGACAATTCACTATTTTATTCAAGGTTCCATCCCTGCGCCATTAAGTCGATGTTGCAGAAGTGCTGTCCATTTTATGAACGCACTGCATATTTATGAGTAACAAGAAATAAAAGCTTTAAAGATGGATAGCAAACAGTTTTCATTTGGATAAGAGTTATAATGTTAAAGGGGATTTTTCATTTTTCACATTGCTAAATACAGACAAGGGCTCATGTTTTTCAATGTACAGTACACTGCATTTAATGAGGATTTCCACTAACTGGCTTTAAAGCTGACATAAAAACTTAAAGAAAAGTATATATCTTTGTAGGCACACTGTGCAAACCCAGATTGTGGTGACAACATTAAAGAGGGTTACACAGCCTATGTATACAGCAGAGCTGTAAGTGAGTCCACCCACTACAGGCCGCTGGCAGTAAACTAGAAAAGGGGCGGATACAAGACTATTTATTGTGCACAAGAGGGGAGGCCAGCACAGACTGGTCTTTTTTTACTCCTGCTCAAAAGCAAAGTTCAGGAGTTGTTTGATAATGCTGAATTACTATACATATCTGAAAGGAATACACAAAGGACACCAGGATTCAAATTGTATTGTACGTCTTTATATTAGCCTGGATTTCAGTTTTAGTGAAGCAAGAAGTAAAACTTATATCCAAAAAACCCTGAGAAGGTTGTTAGGATATACATTGGATGGATGACATTGGTACCACTACCATTGGTATGCTTACTTTTGGTCCTGGTGACAATTGTTCACATAAAGTAGTATTTCAGTTATATATTGACCACATTATTTGTATGGCCTGCCTGAATGCATGTGTCTAATCCTAATAATAATTCTGCCTACTGTACTACAAAATATTGTTTCTTATAATTTAGGGAACTCTGAAAGTCCATTTAAGCGCACCTCTCCATGCTGTATTTCCGATGCCAACATATTCACTCAAACTTCCTGGTTTCGGTCTTTGATTGTTCAGCTCGGAATGATATATTATGCTCAGGAGTTCATTCATTATTGGCTGTGCATCTGCAGCTAAGTGTACATTCAGACCACTAAATGGACAGACTCCAGACCGTGCATGCGTGGAGAGCCATGTGTCACTCAAAGGGGAAGAAGCTACCCCCAGAGTGATGTCATAATGACAGAACCCGCCCACTCTGAGCCTGCGGTCCATACTAAGGTCATGGTTCGCGGCTCTGGCCAGTGCAACCACATCCCCCCGGTCCATTTTTTTTATATATATATATAAATGTACAGATGTCATTTAAAGTCACAAAATTAGAAAAAAAAGTATGCTGAATACAAAGAACTAGAACTCCTATCAGTCTCAAACCAATGATTTATGCATGAATACATAGCTGCACTTTGTTACTCCTAAATATTTCAGGATGGATAATGTGCATAGTAGTAGTCCCAACAATGGGCCTGATTTTTTAAAGCTCTTCAAGGCTAAAGAGGATACACTTTCATCATTGAACCAGGGTGATCCAGCAAATCTGGAATGTATCTGATCTTGGATTGTAAACATTTGCCCTCAATGGACTTTAATAAATAAATTATTAAACCTTTTCTAGGTTTGCTAAATCATCAAGGTTCACTGATAAAACTGTAACTTCCCCAGCCATGGAGAGCCTTTAATAAATCAGGCCCACTGATGGTAAAGCTTGTTGTGTTGTATTCTGGGCAATCCACATCTGGTCTAAACATCTTTTTATTTTTATTTTATTTTTTTTGGTGGGGGGGGTGGCTCTTTCGATCTATGGTCTGTTTTACCAACCCTAAAATAAAAAGATCCACACAGGGCAGTTCACTTTGATCAGTGACTCACAGTTTTAACCTTCAGTCATGAAGATGAGCTGAAGAATAATTTGTTTGTGATGCCTGTGTTTGTTTTTTGTGCATGAGTGTTTTTGTAGTGTTGCTTTGTTGCATTGGGTAAATTGAAAGTAGTGGGCTGTGAAATCACTATGTATCCTGCTGTTTAGTTGAAAGCTGATCCCATTGAAGGTAGAGAGTCAAATTAAACCTACAATTGTTTGAGTCAATAAGTAAAAAAAATATCCTACTGACAAGTGTTGTATTTTAGTAGTAGTACAGTAATAGCTGAAGCATTGAATGCAGCCTTCCAGTTTACATTATGCTCTGTACAAACATTACTGTGTAATAATAATGCATTTCACAGCTTTTTTCTTTTTCTTTTACTTAAAAATACATATAATGTATTTCTCCTATTATTAGCAGCACAATGTAACAGGAAAACATAAAAGCAGGAAGCAGCCACTTTGTTATAGCAGAAATACTTTTTGATAGACTTACTTAAATGCTGTATACAGAACTTTAAAAAGTAACAAAAGAGTAGCAGTAGCAACCTATCCCGCTGGGTATTTCTCTAAACTTTCTGAAAAGAAAAATGCCTTTTTTTGCACCTCCTATCACACTTTACTTTGTTTAAAACTAGTTAACTATACTTTAACTAGCTGTGTACATCCTTAGCTGCATACGCTGTTATTGCTCAATTTTGTAGAAATTATTTCTCACAGGAATTCTGCATAGAGCATGCAGATAATACTTGTGACCAGTCATAGTGAATAATATGGTTTCCCTTTTTTTGCTCACATGAAAGAGATACAATATGTCCTACAACATGTCATTGCTAATAATTACAATGAATATTCACATAAATGTCTCACATCTAACGATTCCATCTGAACAATGTAAGGGGGAAAGCAAAGAAATCATACACATGGTTTAAAGCTGGGTTTCTCTGGGACCATAACGCAGTTAATTGTTGCTACAACACTGTTGCCGAGGCAGTTATTTTTGTGGGCTTCATCCTATGAATTCACTAGGAACTAGCTTCATCCCTGTGGTATGGGGAACATTATTTTCATTGCCACAGTAAAGACATTGGTTCCTAGAGAATTGCTAAGACAGTGGTCTGAAGTACCGATTGGCTACCTCAATAAGCAAGATGTATACTTTATTATATGTATTTTGGTGGGGAGGTTAAATGCACCACCTCCGTGAGAAATGAAATGATTAACGGTGTCCTGTTTTTTTTTTTTTCAAATATAAAGTAGTAAAGTCTCACTGCTGTGGCATTGCGATTCCATTTTCATCATAAGCTGATAATTGGAAAGTGCGTGCTGCTGAGGGTGTTTTTTGAAGCATAAAGGAACTAATTAGCAGAATAGAAATCTTGTAAACAGTGCTACAATTAAATGGGAACAATAGAGATGTTTCAGACTAGTTTTTTTTTTTTTCTTTCGTTATACAACTTGTTTATCCTGTAGTTTCCTATATATATATATATATATATATATATATATATTTTTTTTTTTTTTTTTTTTTTATCTGAAACATAGAACTTGACAGCTGTCTCCATTTTCTGCAATGGCTCTGTAAAGAGAAAATGCAATTATCAATCTACTTTAACTGCTAAAATTAGATTTCCAGATCTATATTACTCTTTACAATTTAAAATTAGCCGTGCATGGCTTTAATATTGGCATGGAAAACTTAGCACAGCTTTACTTTAAAATGTCTGTTTTATAGGCACAGGTGTGCTTCTGGAAAAAAATACAGCTACTTGTAAAGCTCAGCATTTTGGGTGACGCAATATTAGAATAAGTTCTCTTCTTGGAACATAGCAAGCGGAAATTCTTTTGGGTGTCCCAAAGCCTCAGAAGCTTTGTTACAGAAATTTTTACTGGTTACAGAGTGACAGAGCTCAAGCATGTTCCCAGCAAACTTTTTTCTACTGACCAATAATAATAATAAGTGAGCTTAATGACTAAAGTTAGGTCATAGGTGTAGGGCGATTTCTGAATGACAACAACCCTTTGCCACACACAAAAATAACTGTATAAAGATAATAATAAAAATTAAATGATGATAAATCAACAGAAAAGTAAAAAGAAATCAATCCAGATGAAGACAAAAATCCTCAAAAAATGTGGTCCAATTTGCTTCAGGAAAAAAACAAAAGAGACAGGAAAAATCTTTGGTGTTGTTACCTTATTTATATTATTATAAATAATATTATTATATTATAATATTTTAAATAATAATCCAGTCATATTCTGAGTATTTAAAACAAATTAAGTTTTTTTTTTTCAACCAAGATTCTCACCTGAGTAGAACTAGCTCTGGAAGATGTCTAATCCACATTTTCACAGCTCTTTCACTGGTAAATAACCCCTAACCCCTATTGCTTTAATTTTGCAAAAATCCCCCAAAACATCAATAAGGCAGTATTTGCAGTACTAACCATTTTTTTTAAATAGGTGCCCCTGCCTCTGTTACTCCAGACACTGGGCCTGATTTATTAAAGCTCTCCAAGGCTGGAGAAGATACACTTTCATCAGTGAACCTGGGTGATTCAGCAAACCTGGATTAGATTTCTTAAAGTAATTTGCTATTTGTTAGCAAATGTTTTCAGACCTGGACAAGATCCATTCTAATTTTTTGGATCACTCAGGTTCACCAAAAAAGTGTATCCTCTCCAGTCTTGGAGAGATTTAATAAATCAGGCCCACTGACTCCATTTTTGGACCTAACCTATGGTGGGGTCAGCTGGCTAGAATAAGACTCTGCATGAGGCCCATACAATTATAGATATCATGTATGTATGATGGACATTCATTGCAGCAAGAATAAAATCACTTTAGTTAACTCTCTTCCTAGCTGAGGTCTTTCGTGCTGTTAGTTAAGTTACCCGTCAACTAATATTTTGTAAGGGGCATAATTATGTAATTGCCTGGAGTCCTTATCTTTTTTTATTACAACAAAAAGTATCTTGGTAAGTCTAGAAATTGCATGTTTATACATTAAACCTCACTGGCCATATAGTTTCCCATACATATTACATATTGTCTGATTGTAGTTGTTGTGGGCTCCAGGGAAGAACGGTGAGGAATGCAGGCCAGTTTCCTTTTAAGAGGCTGACCTGAATGTTCCTCTGTAGCGCCTAGATTTTGGGCTGTGGAAAGGTTTGGGTAGGTCCAGAGCTTGGCAACCCAATCTGCTTATTATAAAAGGGAAGGGAGAAATTCACAGGAAGCAGATGTGACTGTTCTGGGGATTTGGGTAACTGTGTAATCTGCATGATGCTGGGCATCAATAGGCTAGTGTGTAGTCATTACGTACACTGTAAACTTTATTTAATGCTGAAGTAAGCTGGATTTTTTTTTGAACCTGATTTAGGGAGAACTTTCTGCTGTTCGTTAGAAAAAAATGTAAAACTAGAAAATCCATCCGAGAGATTGTCCAGTGCTTTCCTGCTCGAAAGCTGCCATATGAGCTATCATCACTACTATATATATTGTTTCCACTTCTGATATCATTAGCTTGACAGTCATGTGATTCTACTACATTGTTACAGGTAGTCTGAGTCCCTAATAACTATAACTTTATTCCCCAAAAAAAAATTGCCTGGGGCTCTACATTACTGCAGTTGTCCAAATTTCTATACAAGTACGGGGAAAACAACTTTTACACAGATTTGGCTATGGTAAGACTTTTTACTGGTCATTTGACTGCCAAGCTAAATGATTTTGTGCATAGTATGATTCTAAAATGTTGTATTTTTTATAAAGAAAAAAAAATAAAGAAAAACAATAAAGTACCCATCTGATCTGGCCATAAAAGCTATTTTATTACCTGCACATTTTTTTGCAAAAGAACGCTCTTTAGTCCTCAATAAAAGTACAGGCTGTCCTGTTCACCTAGGGAAATTACACCACTGTAGTGCTGTAAATTTTACTGTAATGGTGAGTTTTACTACACTAAAACAACATAAAAATGCTAAAGTGTATGTTAAAGTACATGTAAAAATATGCTATATATGTTTACTATTTCTTTGTCCAATTGCTTAGATTTTCTTGTGTAAAGCTGAGCGATTTCAACACTGTTCCAAACTTCTTTATCTAGCTTCATTTTCAATTGACTTATGTGTTCTGTTATCCACTGAACTAGGGAACTGATAAACTGAGAGGTGCACAGACAGCTGCTGATGGTTGTCAAAGTGTATAGAAGGGAGAAGACATAAAGAGCATGGATTTTTAAACCCTTACTACCCATCTTGCTCCAAAACACAAATTTGCATTGTGTTATATTCTTTGCAAACTCCTGTAAAGTTTTCACTACGGTTTGAAGACATGTTACCTGTTCAGCAAGAAAAAAATAAAAAACTCTCCAGATTATAATTGCTTTCTGTAATTTTCAGTCCTGGTGACTACCACCAGGACAATCAGGTTGTCAAAGAAATAGGAACAGAAAAAAAATCTTCCCAGCTAGGTACAGACAGTGATGACATTTAAACAGAAGTATTAAATTTTTTTCAATGTTGTCCAAAAAAAAATTTTAAATTGTGGAATTTACAGTTATGAATATTTAAAAAAATCATATTTTGTTTAATGATATTATTTTAAATAAAGGGACACAGCTCTCCTGATGGGTAGTTTGCTGGTTGTGATGGTATGCAAGATATTTTTTTATCCCTTCTCGCATCACTATAGAAACCTTACATTCTAGAAAAATTTGGTATTTTCAAAATATGCATTTTGATCCATTAATAATAAAAAGACCTAAAAGACAAAACATTTCTTCTCAAGGATTTAGCTAGTAATATTTCAAGGAAAACTGTAATAGATTCCTGTTTGCTCTTAAAACATCTCTCCTGGGAATAACTGCATGTAACACCCAAGGCAGTTAAATACTGCTAATAGTATGGAACCTGTTACAGTGTTTAACCCTGTTTATCATATTTAATAACAGGTGTTATCTGAAATGTAGCAGCTTGGAAAATTGGAAATAAAATACAAATTGCTAAAGTCTTTTTAAAATGGCGTGAAAATGCCCCAGTAGAAATGATACTTAAGAACTTGAGTCTGTGGAGGCTAATGGTAAACGTAAAGTAGATATAAAATTCAAATAATGTATAAACAATAGGATGCTAATATTAAAATGTGTAATATTTCTACATCTGTGGCTTTCATTTAAATACACACCTGATGATGCCGCCATGAAGGTTCTTATTCATTCCATTTTTGTTATAGAGTGACAACATTCTGTCCTTTGTGTTCTGCGTTGTCACTCTTTAGCACAGTGCCCATTTCAGCACACATTATGCCTGCATAGTCCAACATAAGAAAATGCCATTAGGCTCTTACTGAAGGACACAGATACAAAGAGATCACCCAAGATCAGTGCTGAGAAGCAACAAAGGATGAAAATTGTTTTGACGTGTCACAATATGCCACAATAATATTATTTAAAAAAAAAAAAAAGTACATTTTACTGTTTAGAACTCAAGCTCCTGTAAAGGGACTGTGTCTATGCAAGGTACGGTCTCCTATGAGCAAAGCACAATATGGGAAAAATGTCATGGAGTCATCTGCAGGAGCAACGTTATGTTTAAACATATACCTTATGTTACCACACATAGCAGTTCCCCTGCTGCTCCTTCTCCCTGTGAGCTCTCAGAAAACTGGCATTTTACAAAGAGAGGGCTCAGCAGGGGAACTGATGTGTCTACTGCATCTGAGAGCCTTAGCGATAAGGAAATATTGATACCAACATTTGCAACACAATGCAGTTGAATGTAGAAGTCGCACATCTTGAAAATGTTTTCTATCATCCTCAACACATATAAGCATTCTTGAACAAACCACTCTGATATAATTTCTCCTACAAAAAACAGACTTGATAACTAATGTGCCAAGTACAGAACTCTTTAGGAACACTCATTACAAGGCAGCTGGGATGTGCTAATCACAAAGCTCTTTTCTAAAGTTTCATATCTCCTGCCCTCAGCAGTTGCTTGGTTCCAATCCCTCCAGATACCCCAACAGATCCTGGATTAGGTAGGATTAACAAGGATTTTAATGTGTGAAAATGTGTTAGGGTTTAAAAGGCCTTTTACTTAAATTCTTCAAATACAGTTCATTGAACTCTACAGGCATGCATTGCCAGCAGAGATGAGCATCCTAATTGCTGAGATTTAGAGGTTCGGTTACACCAATAGGCAATTTTGCCATAGCTCAGTTCATGCAATGGTGAACAAGCATCAATGTAAAAAAATAAATAAAACAATAATAACAAAATAAAGCCCAGATGTAATGTGAAAACCTACATCTTGTAACCTTCACTTTTCAGACATAACTGAAACACTGAGTAATTAAATATGACCTCACATTCCAGTAGGTATCAGAGTCTGACCTGGTGCACTCTGTAATCTAAAAGACCTGATATGACACACGTCTGTCTTCCTCATCACAAATAATTCTTCAAATACAGTTCATTGAACCCTGCACAGCAAGTACTGCCAGGAAAGATGAGAATCATAACTTCAAACACTATGTAGGGTTCATTTCCACCAGTAGGCAATATTTCCATAGCTCACTTCACGCAATAGTGTAAAAAAATCCATGTAATACTAATTTTTATACACAACATATACACACCTGAAATGGATCTGGTCCGAGATTGAAAACATTTCCCAACTAATAGCAAATGATTTTTAAGGAATCCACTCCAAGTTTACTGGATCACCCAGGTTCTCACATACCAGTCTATCTTCGCCAGTCTTGGAGCGCTTTAATAAATTAGACCCATTGTGTTCTTGCTATACAGGGAAATTGGAGGGAGGGTTTTAAAAATGGAGACTGTTAAAACAATGCGTATGTGTTGTATATATATATACATACAGGGTTGGACCTAATGCATCTAAAAGACCTGTACAAGTCTGTGTTGGGACACGTTTTGATGCTGAGTATTGTTGTTACTCACTATACCAGCATATAGAACTGAATTGTGAGAGCAAAAAACATGTTTTCCATATTATGAATAAGTATTTAATGGCATTTCCAACAAAAATCAGGTAAACTGGTATCTGAAGGGGATTTAGGGCTACGAAAGGATAAAAAGGTGTGAGAATTGGACTTTAGATTATAGATAAACAAACTGTACATTAATTTTGGAACTTACCATATCGGGAACTTGCACCAGGCTCATTTGCAAAGCCCTCTCAGCCTTTGGTAGGGTTTTGAGAAATTTCATCTTGTTTTGTGTTAAAAAAAAATAGAACTAAAAGATGTTTAAAAAAGATAAACTACTTACCTTACATACAGAACTGACACGAGAACTGCAAATATGCAATAGACACGCAGACATTTTTTTGGCAACAGTTTAAGTACTATTGTTGCAAGAGTTCACTGCACTTCTAGTATTAAAAGTTATGTTGCTCCACTTCCACCTAACTTTCAACTAATTAAGGTTGTTTTTGCTGCAGTTGGTTTCCAAAATGTGTTTTCAGCTTCTTGACACAGCCATTAAGCCAGAAGCACAGTGCCCTATTCTACCCTCAATTACATTTTACAAAACACAAGACTTGTACTTTCTTTTGCAATATAGTTTTGTGCATTATATTAAAAGTAGATCAACCTGTATACGGCTTTTAAGGTTTTTCAAAGTCTATATTTAGAGTGACAAGAAAGCAGCAAACCAGTTTCTGCAGTCTGTGTGGATCAGTCACAAAGATGGGAGGTAAATACCCTACAGGGCAGAAAAGCTTTAGGGAAAAGCTGCCATATACTTAATATTTAAGTATGGAGACATGAAATAATAAGAAATTCACATTCTGCTACATGAAAAGTACACATAGTTATTTTTATATGTGGCACAGAACTGGGTAGCCTAAAAAAAAATGACATGTTGCTAAGTAAAAATGGAGTCTATTATTGAAAACTTTTTCTGGATTTAGAGATAAACTAAATACTAAAACTATTGTTAAATAACAAACTATAATGTAAATATATTTGACAGAACAAAGAAAAGTCAGAATTACTGTCTTTGAGCACAATGAAAAATACAAAGGTTGAGCTTCTTTCAAGATAATTTTAGGAAATTAGACAAAAGAAGAACCTATCCAGTCAATCATATTACAGTGTGCATTTAAACAATAATAACAATAACTTGCAAAAAAAATTGTGCATGCTTTTCTTGTAACTTATACATATGCAAACAGATATCAGACACACAAGTACAAAGTTAGAGAAGAAACTCACATAGGATAGTGAAAAAATGAAAAAAAAAAAAAAACTTGGTAAAGCTGACCTAGAATCACACAACTTCCAAAGAAGAGGCCAATTAGTTGTGAATATTATAGCTTGGTACCAAGGCACTGACACGTGTGAGAAAGTTCTGATTCTAAATGTGAAGTCTCTGTTGGTGAATTTGTAATAGTGTAACAATACAGAAGAACAAATAGTTCATATGGGTTATATGTTGCCATCCTTTGATTGCATGTAACTTCCTGGAGGATCATTAGTTATTATTTTATTAAAAGGAATAGTTTTAAATTTGTTTTTAAATTACTTCAGCATGGTAAAGCCTATATGAGGTTTTAATGGCTGAACTTACATACACTTTAAACAATGCACAGTCTATGTAGTGTGTTGGCTATCAAATTATTCACAAACTCTGTTCTCAAGTTATTAAAGATGCAAGCTTTCTGGACCCTTTAGATCCTTTCATCTAGCCTAATACAATCGGATAAAAAGAGATCTAAAGAGTAAAAAAAGAAAGCCTCTTTAATAAACTTGAGTTATCCAATTAAAGATATCATTTTGACAGCAAACCTTTTGCAACTACCGGTAATAGTCTTCATAATACATGAAATATTACCAGATAACATATCAGTGGAAACTAAAGACATATTTACATATACAATATGAGTGATATACACACAGGAGGCTGAATGACAGCCCCTACGTGGCACTATGAAGAAGAGGTGAAAGCAATCGTATTAGGTTAATTGAAAAAAATAACACCGCAGTATACAGTAAAACATATTTAGGCACAAGATGATTATATATGATTATATTTTTATCCATAGCAGTATAATTTGCATTTTTCTTGGCAGGTACTATTTTCCCCACTCAGGGTTTTCTTTTTACAAGGGAAGATTTATCTTATAAGCCAAGATAATTAGCCTTGACCGAACTAACAGCTTAAATACACATGTCAAAATACCCTGCCTGTCCCAAACATAGCTCTATTAGCACAGGTGGAATTCCAGCCTTCATTACCAAATTCCTGAAAAATGAATGGATTACTCAAGTAGCACGTTTGAGAATATGAGAGATTAAGTGCAGGAAATGAACAGCTTAATTGTCTGTCTCGCCGATGTGACAATTCCAGGTTTCATGCATTTTTTTTTTACACTTTGACAGTCCACAGTTTTCTCTTTAGATGGACCTTTCTTTAATGCTGGAGCCAATGAGACATAATAGGACAGTAGATTCACGAAACAACTAATAAAGACATAGAATTCATTAAAAATTGAGAAAACAGGGTTTGTTTCTAAAATAGTGCAATGATTGAAGCTGTAGAATGGAAACATTGTGGTCACAGGCTTAGAAATATAGATGGGATGCCCTGGTCCATGTAATAGGTGCCCTCAAAATTAAGTTCACACAAATGTTTAAAAAATTTGTATAAACTAAAATTCTATGTTTTGCCAAGAAGTCTTCAGCATCTGGGAATGTTAAATACTTGGCCTCCTTTACGCTCTGTGGTTTCCTCTGCTGGACTACAACAGAACTTAGTAGTAAGGTAAGAAGCAACAGAAAGAACTAAGCATCCAACACATCTGGACGTTTTTGATGCTGAAGTTTGCCTTTTTAAGAAAATGAAAACCACTAGTTTGTGTGGCCAGTATAATCACAGCAACCAGTCAAAATGTTTTTTGGATAGATGGGAGATGGTAATGGTAAGAACCCCTGGTAATGGGAAAGTGTATGAATAGGCACTTCCTTTTTTTGGATGACAACACTAAAATTAGCCAAATCACAAAAACACAAAATAGACACACTTACATTTTCCGCCATGATCAGCGTAGTTGATGCCCAGCCAGCTGTGGGGCTCACACATAACATACAAAGAGTGTATGTATGTGCATGGTGCAGGAAAGAACACATAAAGCAAAGGGAAAATCATATTTTTCAGATTTAAAGCTTCTGAAATAGTGTTTTTTACAGGGCTTTATAAACTTTTTTTAAAACTTTTTACGCATTCCAACACTCTTATTGTTAAATTGTATTGGCTGCCTTCCTTTTCACCTTTAAAAAAAAAACATATATGTATGTCTTCTCATGGTAAGGTTTTAAGGAGAATACTGTAAGATAATGTTGGAGAGAAATATTTCTTCCATTAACCCCTTGACCCTTTCAGTTAATGGCTTCTTGTTCTGAATGGATCAACAAACAGGACTCTATCTAAGTTCCTAAACCAGACGTAACCCTAGGAGAAAGGTCTCTGCAATTACATGAAAAAGTTTCCTAGTACCAGAGCTGTGATATCTAATACATTTAATCTAACAGCCAGTCAGTCTACGCACTACCTCTGATGGATTTTGCTCAAATTCCTCAGGTCTGTAGCAGCCCTGGAATTGCAAGTATTGCACTATTCTCCCGGGTGCTCCAAATAAGGAAAAAGACATTATATGAGTAGCTGGAGAGTGTTTCACATTTCATGTTCAGCTGTGCAATTTAGCATTAAAATGATTTCTGTGATAAATCTGCGATGTTTGTTCCCACACAGAGCTACAATGGGGCCTGCAGCCCAAAGGACCATATTTCAGCTCCAGACAAAATGCAGGTACAAAATCAGGAACCAACTACATTACTAATGTAGGAAATGCATCATCAGTTTATGTTTGTGCTTGGTACATATTTGAGCCTGGAGTGGCCTTAATGTACAAATGATTCTGATCCAGCTATGTGACAAACTTGACTTTAATCAGCTCTGTTCCCCTACATTGATTAGTCTAAGGGCCGAATGTTCAAATTACCAATCATAATCAACTAGCAGCATACAAAACAAAATTTAGCCCCCTCCTCCCATAGTGCCAGTTACCCAACAATATCCAGCACTGCTTTCTAGACTTTATTCAGTACAAAGAAAATAGGTAGACATTACGTATATGAATGCATAAATTACATAAATAAACATTTGTAAACAGAAATTTGTCCACGAAGAACGAAACAAAACACACAATTTCTCCAATATTCTGCAATAAAACCTCCTGTGGATATATACATATGCATTATACATGAAATAATTCTTCTCCCCATGCAACGTTCTTATGTTTCAGCTAGACATGAAATAAGTAACGGTTATTGTATTACAAATGAAAAAATAAAACTACAAACATTTAGTGATTTTGTAACCGCTTATCTGTTGTTGGTGTTTATAATATAGTGCTGCTGACCGTAAGATCCCATAACTGCAATATGCCTGAACACCATATACAATACAAAGCCAGGCTTTTAAAAAGCTGAACTGGAAATGCACAGTGAGTGATTGTTTCTCCATAATACAGAGGGACATATCTTCATTGATGTCCCCAGCTAGCCATCCCAAGGAATACTGCTGGTCTGCAGCTTTAGGAAGCCACAGGCAAGCCTGGGAACCATGCAGGGATGTTGGGGGTGAGATGGATGTCCTGGCGGATGTTTATATAAGGTACTTATTAGAAAATCTGTTATTTATTTTCAAAAGTTGTCCTAATTCCTGTAATAAAGGTTTATTTTTCTTCACTTTCATCTACTTGGTCTACTTACTTGATGCAGTAGATTTTAACTGTGGCCTCTGACATCCCCAAGGTGTTGGTCAGCAGCTATAGACATACTACAAAAAATGGGCAGAGATGGTGAACATGATATGGCAGTTGTTGGAAATTACGAATATACCTTAGCAGATAGTTATGGACTGTAACCACATTAAATGAGACTTTTAGAGTTCACTGCTACCCTTTACAACTCAATGCTTTTAAGAACTAGTATCTTCAAGGGCTCTGACGGCTGCATGAAACCCCTAGGCCAGGTTTGGCAATTAGAGCATTGTAGTATGACAATTATATTGTATTTGTGCTCCAGTGTTGTCACCCTGGCAAAGAAATAGGAGGTACCGACATACAGTGAGCAGGCAAAAATCACTATTTTCACAAAGAAAGCGAGTCTAGAATAACAATAGGCAAAAGGGAACCATCCTTACACTTGTGTGCATCAAATCAGGTGTTAAACAGTTTTGGCAAGTTCAACTTTGTGGACTTATAAGGATGACAAATAGATCATTCATCTTTACTGATGAGAAATCAGTTGTGTGAGGCCAGGCCAGCATTTTTGTGTTATATTTGTCTTTAAGTTCTGAGCTTTTGGATCCCTTAAGGAGATCAGCTCAATCAACATTGACAACATAAAAGTCCCAAATGAATCCTCAAATGTCTTTCAGAAGTAGTTTCAACAATACTGTGATCTATAGTTCCCTAGACTGCTAAGTAAATCAATATTTACAACCTATTATAACTCTTTACATTTACCATACCTAAAGGTCACATATATTCAATGTAGAATGCATCTACATGATATTAAGATTTTCAACAAAAAGCTGCTACTCAAGAACTCAAAATGCAAATTTAAATGAGATATCCCCAAGTGTATTTGTAAGCTGAATAGGCAGTTTGGGTTACTAGCTTGTCTTACAAAAGACATGTTGATTAATAATAATTGTCCATTTTTGTGTTTCACACATAAAACATTAATGAACACCTGACACCTTGGCATCATTGTGGAAGCCAGCACTGAGTGATGGCCTGGCAGCGGAGCTATGATTCTGGAAGATGAATGACACTTCCTGCTACATGGCTTCTCATTTCAAAATCAATAAGACCTACCAGGAGTAGATCATTGATTGAGTTGTTCTCATTAGGGGATCCATTTATCAGCTCACAAGACAAAAATAAAACAAAGCCTTGAGCTAATGATAAGTAAAGGATTTGTAATCTAATGTTAGGAAGAGATGTAAATTCTACCAGGAGGGTTGAAGAACAACTATGTAAAAATATCAGATGTCAGATCAGATAAAAAGATCTGATATCAAAAAATGTTCCATTAGGCGGGTCATTATTTCATAAAGGGACAGATCATGTAATTTCTGCAATAACCCCCCCACACCCGTCTGATTGCTCTGTGGAGCTTTAAGGCCAAATCAAAGTTTATAACTATTTGTTTAATTATGGTATGATTGAATTAAGTTTTACTTTGGAAGTCATTACATTTTCCAAGTTTAAATGACATGTGACATGAGTAAAAGTCACACTGCTCACCACTATCATCCTTACCCATACACTTTTCCTGCAAAAAGAAATAAATCGACAGGGTGTGTCTGACTAGGTAACATTGAGTGCACAACACAGTGTGGTCATATGCTGGTGCCTACTGGACTGCCCAGTCACATTTATATATAAATAGCAACCCTGTATATTAAGTGTGTAGAAGAATGGCTATTAAACGGGTTGTTAGTACCCCATCTGCTAAACTGAAAATCCAATTCCATGACTTCAGTTAAGTCATGGTTAGGTGGTCCGAAATGGAAATTCTAACTTCTCATTTATAGTATACACTAGCTAACCTAGACACAGGAATTTTAAAATTAGACCCAATGGGCCAAATTCATTAAAGCTTTCCAAGGCTGAGAAGATGCACTTTCAACAGTGAAGCTAGGTGATCTAGCAAACCTATAATGGATTTCTTAAGTCATTTTTCTACTTGTTAGCAAATATTTCTAATCCTGTACCAGATCCATTCCAGGTTTGCTGAATGACCCAGGTGTACTAATGAAAGTATATTGTCTTCAGCCTTGGAGAGCTTTAATAATTCAGGCCCAATGAATCAACAGTTTTTTTCAACAAAATTGTTGCAGATAGCAATATTCCAGAACAGCGGTCACCAACCTTTTTGGTTCCGCGGACCAATAAAATTATCGCCTCCTGACCGTGCATGCAAGGGGACCTGGGTGTCAATAAAAGGGGAAGAAACCTACCCATAGTGACGTCACCATGACATAGCCCAGCCAACACTCCCATAGCCGATCTAAGCCTGCGATGGGAAAGTGGGTGGGTTATGTCCAGGGACACAGCCTGCCCACTTCCCTGCGCCTAGGACTTCAACTTTATGTGGCGGGTAGAAAAGTCCTCCAAGGATATTTGTAGTCTAATGAAAAGAAAAAGATTTACTTCAGGTATTATATTGAACCCTAAAATATGTAATATATGTTAAAAAAAATCTGTTGTTTATTAAATCAAAATTTCATCTAAATCTACCTGGTTGATATTGTGTAGAATTTACTAAAAAACTTTTAACTTTTAAACTTTTTCAAAGTTTCTTAATGGCACTTAGTACATGACAGAGTTAGAAGGAACTACTTCCCTAATGATGCTAAAAAGAGAGTTAAAGTTATAAATGAAGAGCAATGTTCAATGGAGTCCTGTAACTTGTTTAAAAGCACTTGGCTTTTGGTCTCGACCTTATGTGGTTATGAAACTCTTGTGACATCAAATATCCTTATATTTTACAACGTGTGTTAGACTAATATGTCAAGCGACATTTCTAAGAAGAAAAGTGTTCTAAATAAAATATTCTAAAATGTAAAATGTGATCCTTAGATGTGAAGTTCAAGAAAATAACTATTCAATGACAATCAAGATTTTCTATTTTTTTCAGGGTATTAAAATTCATGCTGGAATAAAATATAAATATAAATTTGTAAACTTCTCTGCTGGAAGCTAATGGCAAAATCTTCAAAAAACATCAAAAGCGATTAGTGAACAGTGGCAGGAGTGTCTAAAATGTTTTCTAAAATGATGTTATTGAGAGTATTTTAATAAGGGATCCAGAAAATAAATAAGTTGTTCCAAAGGTTTACATTAAAAAAAAACATTATTTACCAAAACATGTAATTTTATCATAATTTGTGTAACAGTAAAAACACTAGATAATAGCTAAAAAAAAATTATCCATTATCTAGTGTTTTTACTGTTACACAAATTATGATAAAATGACATGTTTTGGTAAATAATGTTTTTTTTTTTAATGTTATGTAATGTAAACCTTTGGAACAACTTAGTTATTTTCTGGATCCCTTATTAAAAATCCAATTTCATGTATTTAATGTACATATAACTACCCAGGTTACATTTATTGGGTCTGTGTGTGTGTATATATGTATTTATACGTGAACATATTATAAAAATCAAGGGAACAGTATAGGTGAATTCCTGTAATATTAATAAAGAATTAATTTCTGCTCAAACCTTCAACCTGGCATGAGAAAGTAAAGCAAAAGGGCTAAAATACTGACCTTTTCAGGCGTAAAAGCTATTTTGATTGTTCTTTTTTGTTCCACTCATATCTCAGAATTTTTTCATGTAATTGCTGTATAAGTAACCAAAGTTCAAGGTCAGATTTAACAAGAGCTTTAGGATTTGTTTCAGCACTGGTAAGTCAGTAGCAACTGTTTGTCCAGAAATTGTCAAGTGATTATAGAAAAATGTCAGGTGCCTTGTTAACTTGATTTGAGATGTGCAGGGTCCAGGACTGGTATTCTCACTCTTGGTTAAATAACTAGCGAGCTACTAACCTGGGACAAATATCCAGGTCAGAAGTTTAGAATTTCAGACTTCCTAGACTGCATGCTCTTTCCAGGTCAGTGACTCACTTAGTAGTAAGGCTTTTGAAAATAAATGAGCAATGCTAGCTGCAACAATGTTAGACTGAGAGACACCCATTGTATATTACAAGGAAAGCTTAAAACACAGCTTTAGGTTCTCGCTGTGGATAAGTTCCTCTTTAAGTGCCAGTAAACTTGATATAGTGTTCTGTAGATCTGGCTGCCAGGAGATGGTTCTTTACCATGGTCTATCCATAAACAATTGGCATGTATATGTGAACACTAAATTTCCCTGCATGCTCAATAATTGGCATTGGTAGCAAATGTCCTTTCCGACAACAACTGAACAAATGACACAGAACTGTTCGGTTTATTGGAGAGGGGAAGGACAAGCTGAAGGGATATCCCTGCATTCTCTTGGTTGGGTAACAGGGGAGGTCATTCCCTTTGTTTCTTAGGCTAGCCATCAGAATCAGTAAATATTATCAGGAAACAAAGTTTCTCAAGGGTTATGCTTCTATCTCTATATTAGAGGTTGAAGATTTATAGCCACCCCTTAAATTGTTGAATAGTTTAAGAGAAATGAAGAGGCAGAAAAAAGAGGGGGTTGTGGCTAAAAAGGCTTCAATGTATTTTTATGTATTAAATGATACATTTTGCATACATAATTACAGACAGTACATCCATGGCATATTAAACAGTCCAGTCTGGTCTGGATGCTGGTACCATACATCAGATTCCTAAACAAAATACTTGCAACCATGTTTGTTTTTGAACGTATTATACCCGACGCGTTTCGCCTTGGTGGGCTTCTTTAGGGGTGAAACTTTGATGCGCGTTTTTTATATTGATGTTTCTTAAAGGTTTAAAGGGTAGTACAGGGTAAACTTACATGACAGTGCAAATGTTTGCGACTACTGACTGCTCTCCCTTGGGTCCCTCTTCGCTGCACTGAAATCCAAGATTTGTTCTCTGCCCTGCCCAATTTACTGAACTACAAAACATTTCCCCCGTGTTGTGAAGGTATGGAGAGTGGTAGCTGTTCTATCAATAAATTAAAAAGATAACAGCCTCAAGTGACATTGCCGATTCTTCATGAATGTGCAGTGAGCAGAATAACCAGATTGAAATTGGTTCTTTCTTTGCACAGTCTCCCTTAGCATTGAAGCTGACCATGTCCATCTAAAATTGGTTTCTTGAATCTGACAAGAGTTTATTTTATTTTATTTAAATGGCCTCCACAGTGACCAGATCTCAATCTAATAGTGCAGCTTTGGAATGTGGTGGAATAGGAGAATCTCATAATAGACACATAGCAATCAAATGTGAAGCAACTGTGACGCTATTATAGCAATATGGACCAATATTCCTGAGGAATGTCTGGGATGTTCCAGTATCTTGTTGAACCTATGCCAATAAGAATTACCGTATTTTTCGGCGTATAAGACGCACCCAATTTTAAAGGAGGAAAATTCATCCCCTTCTGATCACTCTGTGCCAATGTATCCCCTTCTGATCACTCTGTGCCAATGTATCCCCTTCTGATCACTCTGTGCCAATGTATCCCCTTCTGATCACTCTGTGCCAATTCATCCCCTTCTGATCACCCTGTGCCAATTCATCCCCTTCTGATCACCCTGTGCCAATGTAT
>NC_092861.1:128687598-128691662 GCF_032062135.1 Pyxicephalus adspersus
GGAGGAGAGGAGAAGAAGCACGCAGCATCGCGGGATCGCGGTATCGGGTGAGTATGATATTTTAATTATTTTTAAAAACTGTGTTCGCTGTATAAGACGCACCCACTTTCCCCCCCCCCAGTTTTGGGGAAGAAAAAGTGCATCTTATACGCCGAAAAATACGGTACCAGCAGTTCTGTTCAACCCAGTTCTAGCAAGGAGTACCTGGTATGTATTTTAGAATTTTAGTCATTCACATCTATGATCCCATACACTTAAACCAAAAAAAAACAAACAGCAACATAGTAAATAGCCATGACTCTGTATACATTTTGTTCAATGCTCCGGAAGATATTGGATAATGATGTTGATTTTGGGTCAGTTACACAGTTAATGTAATGAATCTGTTTGAGTAGTGGATATTGTTGGTTTAACTGTGAACTTGCCTTTGTGAGAGACTCTAATGAGACTGACAGGTAATAAATAGTCAGAAATAGCAGATTTTGTTTCTTCAGTGCAAAATTGAATCTGGTTCTGCAAAAACAAAGTTAGTTTTCCTTGTAAGCATGAGGCAGACAGTGAATTCTAGCAATAATCTCTGCTTTGTTCGCATTCTTTGTTTATGCAATTCAGTTTGATTTGCAACATCAGTTATTTATACAACCATCAATAAGTCTTTATTTTATTTTAGGATAGCGAGTGGAGACATGCAAATTTTGCCTCTAGGCTCATTCAGTTTTCCTTACACTAAGAACTGTTGGCCTTCATAGCGAGCCATTTATCGATTAGGCCATCAACACTTTAGATGGAGAAGTCAATATTAGAAGCCTCCTAATTATCTTGATACAACTCTTTTTGACATTAAGTTCCTAATTTTAATAGCAAAAAACAATCCTACCTTAAAATAAACCTTTGCATATCTTACTTAATCACAACATCTGGCTGCAGTCTGTACATTACAAGGACAGGATAGGCCTGCTTGTGTGCTACAAGAAAAAATTGCTACCAGACATGTAAAACTTTTTTTTGCAAAGTCTCTCCTGCTAAACAGCTTTACCTGTAATAAACTTTAGGTTGTTACCAAAATTGAGTTGCGAGACATGTTTTGTACAGGTCTCCACTTTGTGTCCAAGTGGGAAATTAACAGATCCCTGGCAAGGTGTGGAAAAAATTGAAATACTCAAACAAGGCTGTGAGGTGCCAGGGCTGGTGAAAATATTTACTACAAAAAGAAAATACAACATTTATTTTAGTTCTTTTGCTATTACTAAAACTTATAGAAAAAGAGAAGAGTGTCTGCAATATGCTCTATGCTGGGAAGCTCTTGGTTATGAAAGCCTCGAGTAAAACAAGCTAAAAAAATATTTTTCAACAAAACACCAACAGCATGAAAACAGCCCCATGGAACTGTTTAATAGTAAAGCAAAGAGCTTCAAAAACAATGTTTTGACCATGGAAGGCAAATCAGTTTATAAGACAGTAGCTGTGTAAATCTAGCTTTTATTTCGCCAGTATAGGTAGCGTTGTTCTGCAGTTTTTCTCATGTGCAGCCCCATATTGTATAAATAATAAAGTTTATATGTTTATAACACTTATATCATTTTGGTAAAATATCTTTTCTTTGGACTAAGTATAGTAATAATTGTCCTATTTAGGGTCATCACATTACCATTATATTTTACATGCATCGGTATGGGAGGGAATAAACAGTAACTCTGACATAAATACACTTTTGTAGAGCTAGGAGCACCACTGATATACAACCCTTGCAGGTGTGTCCTTCTGCTAGCTACTATGCCAATACAAGAATCAGACCCCATTGAGGGACACACTCAGGAGGAACAGATAGCAGAGTGACAGGGATTTTGTTTTTAACCATGAGTATAAATCAAGATTCTGTACCAATGCAATTTATCTGAAGCATACATTTATGCCTATTATCTTCTAGAATATTAGACATTTTCAGAAACATGGAATAACTATTTCATTTTACATCTCCTGTGTGTGTGTACACAACTTAAAGGCTCCATGGTGGTCTATTTTCAGGCAATAATTTTGGAGATAAATTTACATTTTTCATACTGTCTATGTAACCAATTACCTTAGTGTCTTGAGTTTAATTTTAGGTCCCCCAAATTATAAAGAAAAGTTTTCTATATGATAAACAGAACAAAGTTTCATTTGGTTTAAAAAATTCTACAACCCATAAGCACAACAAAAAGGACTTTGGGGACAAGGAAAGGATATTACTTCCATCTGGTTCAGTAAAAGAATGTACAGCTGACATTGATACTGCGCTATGAGAATCTAAGTCTAATAATCACCGGGGTATTCCTCTAATTAGAATATAAAAGTGTAGCAACAAGAGAGCGGCATCTCAATTTAATACTAGACAGACAGAAGAAAGAAAAATGAATTCTTAACATAGATATAAATAATAAACTGCTTTGCTAAAAGAATTTCATGACATTCTCAGAGCTCAGTGACTAAAAGAAGAAAGCATTTCATAATGTGATCAGTAAAACCAACAAAGATACGCGTCTTAGCTTACATCAACATGTTGATAGAAATTAAGTGCAGATGTTAGTATAGTTCTGTCAAAAATTTCCTAATATAATTCTGTCCTCACGGTTCAATATATTATTATTATTCCAATCATATTCCAAGTATCAATCAATGGCACAATTAATTTTAAGTAGAACTGAAGCCAAACCCTTTTTTTAGACAGCGTCAGGAAGGATAAAAGCCAATATCAAATTTTAATCTCTTTTTCCTAGTTCAGATTTTCCTACACCCTGTGCGAGAACTGGAATTCCCACCAAGCACAAAGGCATTTTTTTTTAGAACCCAGGTGGGAGAGAAATTATAAGGACTGTAAGAATTTAACTGGAATAATAAACTTACCATAGTAAACCTAAATAACCACAATTTTGTGATATCTGCTAAGACATGTTTTTGTTTGGCGTCTAGTTTGAGAAAGGCCTTGATTGTCTTCAAAGTGCTTATTATGAGTAATGTCCCTTTCAATGTCTGGAAGGGCATAGGGCGACAGGCGATGCTGGCTCTTGTTTGACACCATACAGTTCCTAATTTTCTAAGGTTTACAAAATAATCTTTTGCTTCTGCAAATGAATCTAACAAAAAGAAAAAAAGAAGCCCTTTCACTTTTAAAACGAACCTATCCCCTTACCCATTCAGAACAGCTGCTTATAATAGGCTTTCCTTTTCTTCCTCAATGCTCCACTTTTTTTATTATTAATAAACAGGATTTATATAGTGCCAACATATTACGCAGAGCTGTTCAATTAAATAGGGATTGCAAATGACAGTCAAATACAGACAGTGACACAGGAGGAGAGGACCCTGCCCTGAAGAGCTTACAATCTAGCAGCCACGAGCAAAAATCTGACTTTTAAGGTTTTCTGAGCATAGGTCCCCCTTCCCTCCTATGTAACTACACTGGTGGTTGAAGCACTGATGTCTCGTGAATAGAGCTGGGGTTTAACAAACTGAACCCTTTACATAAAAGTATTCACTATCAGAAACTTCTTTTGGACCTTTTATTTCAAATTATTTCCAACCTTCCTCCCAGCCCTACTCTGTGATATAGTCTTATTAATAGGTTCACTTAACTAAAACGGCCTGCAAATGAAGTTAATAAGAATCACATCTGAATTCAGACAATTCACACTGCCTGTGCTGTCCCAAAATGGGGCACACCCACAAACATCTTGCTTGTTCCAGATTTTAAATACAACAATTTTATTTATTTGTAGTATAGTGCACACTATGTGCCTGATTTATTACAGTTCTCCAAAAAGATCATTTGTTCTCCAGAAAATATCATTTGAGAACCTGGGTGATCCAACAAACCTGGAATTGATTTGCTTGGTATTAGTTGGTAAAAGTTTTCAATACTGGACTAGATTTATTCCAGGTTTGATTGATCACCTAGGTTCTCCCATGAAAATCTATCTCCTTTAGTCTTGGAGAGCTTTAATAAATCAGGTCCTACCGTGTTTCCCCGATGATAAGGCAGGGCCATCAAATAAGACAGCCCCCCCTTTTTAGGTAAAAATGAAAAA